>NC_091117.1:13345000-13580000 GCF_040183065.1 Periplaneta americana | reverse complement strand
AATAATGAGTACTAATAATAATAATTATTATAATAATAATATGAGTAATAATAATACTTATAATTATAATAATAACAATATGAGTAATAATAATAATAATAATGAGTACTAATAATAATTATAATTATAATAATAACAATATGAGTAATAATAATAATAATAATAATAATAATAATAATAATAATTAGTACTAATAATAATTATTATTATAATAATATGAGTAATAATAATACTTATAATTATAATAATAACAATATGAGTAATAATAATAATAATAATAATAATGAGTAATAATAATACTTACTGGCTTTTAAGGAACCCGGAGGTTCATTGCCGCCCTCACATAAGCCCGCCATTGGTCCCTATCCTGAGCAAAATTAATCCATTCTCTATCATCATATCCCACCTCCATCAAATCCAGTTTAATATTATCTTCCCATCTACGTCTCGGCCTCCCTAAAGGTCTTTTTCCCTCCGGCCTCCCAACTAACACTCTATATGCATTTCTGGATTCGCCCATACGTGCTACATGCCCTGCCCATCTCAAACGTCTGGATTTAATGTTCCTAATTATGTCAGGTGAAGAATACAATGCGCGTGTTGTGTAACTTTCTCCATTCTCCTGTAACTTCATCCCTCTTAGCCCCAAATTTTTTCCTAAGAATCTTATTCTCAAACACCCGTAGTCTCTGTTCCTCTCACAAAGTGAGAGTCGAAGTTTCACAACCATACAGAACAACCGGTAATATAACTGTTTTATAAATTCTAACTTTCAGATTTTTCGACAGCAGACTGGATGATAAAAGTTTCTCAACCGAATAATAACAGGCATTTCCCAGTGCATCTGGGATTCGAACCCAAGCCAGAGTGCAGCTCCGAATCGCTAGACAAAAGCGTCTACCGCGTGAGATAATCTGGTGACCTAGTGACTATAGGCAGAATATAACATGTGTTAAAATTACAGTAAATTGTGAGAACATTATTTAAGAATGTAGGCGTAATTGTAGCATTAATGACTGGGGGTGTGAAACTTCGCTTGTCTCTGCGACGAGGAGGGAGAATTGATTCGTGAGTCGGGGTGTGTAAACAAGGAGCTTAGGAAGGTATTGACATCAAAGAGGAGAGCGACTTGACAAGGGAATTGTAAAACTCATTTTAATGAACCTCACAGTTTGCGTTCAACACCAAAATTGCTCCATAATTAAATTAAGTGTGTTGTGATACATATCTCGAACTACAGAAGGTGAGAATCTTTTCATAGGCACTTAGAAGTAAAACATTTATTTCTCTTCTCATCTTATTCTTTTCATGAAATATGCCTTGCGGTCTAGAGGACAATTTTCTTGCTTTTCTGACAAAAACAACTGAAGGAATAATACCATATCCTGCTATCTAGTAAATAAAACAAAAAAAACCTATTGGAGATAGGGGTACCACACTATTGAAGAATTGAATTACATAAAAAAACAACCGAAATCAGATTGAGAATGCGTTAAATTTGAGACAAATGAGATTGGAAAAATGAAGTGTACTAACAGAGTTTTAAAAATTGCATCATTGTGTCATAGCATTGAGTTAGGGCTTAAATTTTATGCATCTTGATTACACAACTTTTAACACTATATCACTTCGGAAAACGTATTATTAGTCTTTCACGTGTTAACTTTTAATTACCTTGTTTACATGTTTCGGCCTGTTACTGGCCTTCTTCAAACTGCTTGTTGCTGGTCTTGGCGCATTTTGTTTTTGTTTCCTGTGGGTCTGTCTTTTCTGAAATTGAGTTGAGTGTTGAGAATTTCATTTGGATGTGTTTTTGTGTGTTTGTATATTTCGTATTGTTCTAGTGTGTTTAGTTTCTGGCTTTTTGGTAGGATGTGTAGAATTTCCATGTCTGTGTTTATGTCTCTGTAGGTGTGGTTAGCATTTGTGATGAGTTCTGCATATGTGGAAGTGTTTTATAATTTTGTTATGGCTGTGATGTATTCTTTGTAATGTGTTTGAAATGATCTACCTGTCTGTCATATGTAGAAGTTGTTGCACGTGTTACATTTTAGTTTGTATTTGTTTGTTTGTGTTGTTTGTGTGTTGAGATGTTTTTGTAGAGTATTATTTCTTCTGTATGCGATGTTGTAATTTAATTTCTTGAATGAAGTTGCAATATTGTGTGTGTTTTTGTTTTCGTATGTTAGTGTGATGTATTTTTTGTGTTCTTATGTTTGTGTTGTATTTTTATGTTTTTTGTGATTATGTGTTGTCTTTCTTATTATGTTGTCTATAATGTTGGAGTTGTATCCGTTTTCTTGTGCTATGTATTTGATTGCGTTTAGCTCTTCTTTGTAATCGTGTTAGTTCATTGGTATGTTGGATTGTCTGTGTGGGCTAAAGCAAGGAGATGCACTATCACCTTTACTTTTTAACTTTGCTCTAGAGTATGCCATTAGGAAAGTCCAGGATAACAGAGAGGGTTTGGAACTGAAAGGGTTACATCAGCTGCTTGTCTATGCGGATGACGTGAATATGTTAGGAGAAAATCCACAAACGATTAGGGAAAACACGGGAATTTTACTTGAAGCAAGTAAAGAGATAGGTTTGGAAGTAAATTCCTAAAAGATAAAGTATATGATTATGTCTCGTGACCAGAATATTGTACGAAATGGAAATAAAAAAATTGTAAATTTATCTTTTGAAGAGGTGAAAAAATTAAAATACCTAGGAGCAACAGTAACAAATATAAATGATACTCGGGAGAAAATTTTATGGTTGTGAAACTTGGACTCTCACTTTGAGAGAGGAACATAGGTTAAGAGGGTTTGAGAATAAGGTGCTAGGAAAATATCTGGGGCTAAGAGGGATGAAGTTACAGGAGAATGGAGAAAGTTACACAACGCAGAACTGCACGCATTGTATTCTTCACCTGACATAATTAGGAACATTAAATCTAGACGTTGAGATGGGCAGGGCATGTAGCATGTATGGGCGAATCCAGAAATGCATATAGAGTGTTAGTTGGGAGACCGGAGGGGAAAAAGATCTTTGGGGAGGCCGTGACGTAGATGGGAAGATAATATCAAAATGGATTTGAGGGAGGTGGGATATGATGATAGAGAATGGATTAATCTTGCTCAGGATAGGGACCAATGGCGGGCTTATGTGAGGGCGGCAATGCACCTCCAAGTTCCTTAAAAGCCAGTAAGTAAGTAAGTCTGTGTACCATTGTTGAGAATTTAACACACGAAAGATTAATAATACGTTTTCTTAAATTTTATTTGTAATATATCTAGTCTGAAAATATTATTTTAAGGGAAAATGATTTTTAATATGAATTTTAGTTAAATTTCAGTATCTTCTTCTTTCAACCAGGAATGTAGTCAATAGTATAGTCCCTAGTAACTTAAACCGAATTTATTACTTTATGAAGTCAATTAAGTCTCTAATAGCCGATCTCATGTAGGCCTAATGTTTGGAAATGCAATACTGCATCTCTAACTAGTTAAATTCTGATATGATGAATTATATTTGAAATAAATCTGTAAAATTAACACAACCTGCTCGATTTTGTTGGAATTCCGAAGTGATGTAGTCTGTGTTTGGCACTTCATTTCCCAAAGTAACATCATTCGGCGAAAATATGTGCGTGCCTGTTTGTGTGACAACAAAGCCCCTGCAAATGACACTTCATGACATGAATGCGAGCTTCTCTTATATTGTTACCCCAATTAATTAGCCTGTTGTATGTGTAATGACTATTGTTACGTCATAGGTCGACAGTGAAATTAATTTTCAGTTGGATGGGCCGGGTCACGTGATGTCGTTAATTGGCTGCCGAACGGTGGGTTGCAATTCATTACGGTTGGTACAGTGGAAAAATAATCTCTGTAATGGACACGGAGTGCAGGAAGAAAATAACCAATTAAGCGGATCGGGCGAGGCCTAATTCGTGAATCAAATTTTAATTGTGGTTTGTAAGTGGTCCCGAATTTTGAGCCATGTCTTGTCTACTTAGTTGCAATTTTAGAGTAGTGAAGCTCTCATATTACCGAGTTTGTCAGGTTTTAATTGTTGCTGAAATGACAGTAGCGAATGAATCAGAGGTTGGTAGCGGTGAGGAGGGAAATTCTTTTTCGTTCTGTCCACACTGGGAAACTCAGATCGCTATGTAAAAGGAGTAAAAGTAAGTAAACGGTTGTCATGCCAACACCTGCTCTACTTCGCAAACTGAAGGCTTCATTTTTAACGTTTCAGAGAGGAATTACATGTACAAAGCCTTTTCACGTTTGAAAATGAACATTCCGACGTTGAAATGTAAGTAAAAAGAAAGAACAGAGAAAATCAAATGAAGGGCAGAGAAAGGAGGGCTCAAATACATAGAGAAAATAGGAGAGAAAAGTGAAAAAAAATGTAAAAGAAATGCAGGATAGAAGTGGTGTATTTTTGCAGAATGAAGGACACCAGGTCTGTTTATTCCGCTCTCGTGTACTCCTCCATTTCACTAGAACTGATAGACTGGACACTGCAACTTGTACACATACACTGCTGTCTACAGAATCAGCCAATTGACCAATGTTACCAACTCCCAATGTTATGTTGTAAATGTTAGTGGCGGATCCAGGTCCATTTGTCGCGAATTTCAAGCTCAGGAGAATTTTAGAAAGTGGTAATTTTTTCTAAAGAAAAAAAAAACACTCTGGATTATAATGCCTGTACGAACTGTCACAATTTTTTTTAAAACAAAAATTAATAATTGCATAAGAAGTCTTTCAGATGTGTCTAACTCTATTCCAAAATTCACTGATAACAGGCAACCCTTTCTGGAGTGATTCACTTTTTTCCTACATAATATGTAATTTTTCAATAAGTTTCATAACAGACAAATGCTTATACAGGGTGCCTCCGGGCTAGTGTTACAAACTTTCAGGGATGATGGCGAAGGGCACATATATCAATTTGAGATAAGGAACCCTGGTCTGGAAATGACCGAGTCGAAAGTTACAAGCAAAAATAATTGTGTGGAAATGAAATAATTTTATTCCTCTGTACACATTATTTAAGTGTATTTATCTGTACATCTTACACATACTATATTCATCTGACGTTGTTTACGTTGTCTACTTACAGTATTCCATTCAGTGCGCTGTCTGAGGGATGGGGACAGGAAACTACACTAAAGCAATGCAGATAGCGTAATGTGTAACGGACATGGTCGGTCCTGATATGCACGTCTGTAGACAGCAGTGTATGTGTACAAGTTGCAGTGTCCAGTCTATCAGTCCTAGTGAAATGGAGGAGTACACGAGAACGGAATAAGCAGACCTAATTTTCGAATACGGATGATCCAACAGGAACAATAGACAAACTCACAGATTGTATCGGCACAAGTACCCACGTAGGAGACATCCGGCGCATAGCGTTTTTCCACGACTGTTCCAAAAGTTAAGGGAAGGAGGGCACGTGGTGCCAAATTACAATTCCATTTCCACACAACTATTTTTGCTTATAACTTTCGACTCGGTCATTTCCGGACCAGGGTTCCTTATCTGAAATTGATACATGTGCCCTTCGCCATCATCCCTGAAAGTTTGTAACACCAATTCGGAAACATTCTGTATTAAGAGACGACACCCCGCACAGCTGAGTAGTTTCTTTTCGGAAATATTGCGGTGCACATAACCTCTTAGAATGTAAAAACAAATGAGGATGGATTTGCTAACACAATAAGCATACGTTGCTCATTCCATTTGATCAGTGTTGTAGTTTAAGGAATTGCTGCAATGCACTTAACATCTTAAAATTAAAAACAAATGAGGATAGATTCGTTAAGCAAGAAGCATAGCATTTGATCAGGTATGGAGTACAAGCAAAACCTGGACCATGAAGTAACAAATGATAGTTTTTTAACCAACGAAAAGGAGCAATGTTGTATTTTTTGTTACAATTTTTCTCGATTAGTGCATAGACAAAAAATTACACTCGGGAGGAAATTAAACGCAGAATAAATATGGGAAATGCCTGTTATTATTCGGTTGAGAAGCTTTTGTCATCCAGTCTGCTGTCAAAACATTTGAAAGTAGAATTTATAAAACAGTTATATTACCGGTTGTTCTGTATGGCTGTGAAACTTGGACTCTCACTTTGAGAGAGGAACAGAGATTAAGGGTGTTTGAGAATAAGGTTCTTAGGAAAATATTTGGGGTTAAGAGGGATGAAGTTACAAGAGAATGGAGAAAGTTACACAACGCAGAGCTGCACGCATTGTATCCTTCACCTGACATAATTAGGAACATTAAATCCAGGCGTTTGAGATGGGCAGGACATGTAGCACGTATGGGCGAATCCAGAAATGCATATAGATTGTTAGTTGGGAGGCCGGAGGAAAAAGACCTTTGGGGAGGTCGAGACGTAGATGGGAAGATAATATTAAAATGGATTCGAGGGAGGTGGGATATGATGGTAGAGACTGGATTAATCTTGCTCAGGAAAGGGACCAATGGCGGGCTTATGTGAGGGCGGCAATGAACCTCCTGGTTCCTTAAAAGCCAGTAAGTGAGTAAGTGCACAGACATAAATTTCGACGCTAAAAGAGGTAAAGGAAAATTCAAGGAAAATTACGACACGAAGAAAGAAAAGATAGAAAAAAATATGTTGAGGTAGTGAGAAGAGAACGAATGCTTTTTGCCGGGTTCAAATCCGTGAACCGTGCATCGAACAAACACCGAGTGTCCAGTTTTTATCAAGAGAGTAATCTTTTACATACATAGATGGTTTTTTTCTTAACTAAGAGGTAATTTTAAATGGCTTATCCTGACAGTTTTTATATTCTCTTCAACATCCACGGCCTCTTAGCTTCGATATAAGCCTAAGCATTCAGTTGCCATGGCAACCAGTTCATATTTTGTTTGAATTAATCCCGTTGGAGGGTGCTTCACCAATTTTTGTTTGTGAAAAGAAATGGTTTTTATCTCTTCAACTCGTAATGGACTTTCTAAATATTATTATGAAGATAGACCAAGTGCTTTAGCGGTTTTCACACGGTTCCATACCCTAATCGTTTAATATAGAACCGACCTTTTCAACGATCCATGAAGCACTGCTACGATAGTTCATGCCAAGTTGCCTGCTTTGCGGAGAGAGAAAATTAAACCGGTTTGTGCTATGAATTTTAAGATGCTGCGATATAAACAATTGCACATAACATTGTAGGTTAAAGCCTATTTTGTTTCTGAAGAAATTACTTATTAGCCAAGAGTGAGGCGAGAAATGGCTAAAATTTTTTGAAGCCAAATCTCGTTCAATTTGCAAAGTTTATTTTGCCTCCATATTTCATCTAAATATTTTCCTGACTTAGCAAGCAATACTGATACTTCGTGATAGTTTAGATTCACGTGAATAAGAACAAATATTTTTTTAAATACATTCCGTTGCACTTAACTTAAGTAAACATACATACTTACTTACAAATGGCTTTTTAAGGAACCCACAGATTCGTTGCCGCACACACATAAACCCGCCATCGGTCCCTATTATCTGCAAGATTAATCCATTTTCTATCATCATATCCCACCTCCCTCAAATCCATTTAATATTATTCCCCTATCTACGTCTCGGCCTCCCCAAAGATATTTTTCCTCCGGCCTCCCAACTAACATTGCATATGCATTTCTGGATTCGCCCATACGTGCTACATGCCCTGCCCATCTCAAACGTCTGGATTTAACGTTTCTAATTATGTCAGGTGAAGAATACAATGCGTGCAGTTCTGTGTTGTGTAGCTTTCTCCATTCTCCTGTAATTTCGTCCCTCTTAGCCACAAATATTTTCCTAAGAACCTTATTCTCAAACACACTCAATCTCTGTTTCTCTCTCAAAGTAAGAGTCCAAGTTTCACAACTATACAGAACAACCGGTAATATAACTGTTTTATAAATTCTAACTTTCAGATTTTTTGACAGTAGACTGGATGACTAAAGCTTCTCAACCGAATAATAACAGGCATTTCCCATATTTATTCTGCGTTTAATTTCCTCCCGAGTGTCATTTATATTTGTTACTGTTGCTCCAAGATATTTGAATTTTTCCACTTCTTCAAAGAATAAATCTCCAATTTTGATATTTTCATTTCGTACAATATTCTGGTCACGAGACATAACCATATACTTTTTCTTTTCGTAATTTACTTCCAAACCTATCGCTTTACTTGCTTCAAGTAAAATGTCCGTGTTTTCCGTAATCATTTGTGGATTTTCTCCTAACAAATTCAACTCAGATTATACATAATTCACAAAAATAAAAGTCTCTGTTTCTAAAATAAAATTTAAATTTCTTATACCGGTATCAGATCCTTAAGAGGAGTATATAGACATATAATTACATAACTCACAAATATAAGTGCATATTTTTGTGTTGAACGTTATTATATTTATGTTTCTAAATACAAAATAAATTTACTATTATTAACAAGACGTTTTTTGTTTTATTTTGTACATCATCTCGCGATCCCATTAGTTCACTACTCACACTTTTGAAACCACTGGCCTAAACCATAATGTAAATAATGATTATGATGGATTTTGGTTTTTTAAAGGATAAAACATTTGCATGGGTGACAGGAGGGTTCGGTGTAAAAGTGTAACAATTTATACATGGTATATAGTATAATGCGGGTAGAGGGTGGAACAAGGCCACGCAAATTGATACCACTCATACGGGTCCATTGTTTCACCTCAAACTTTGGACATGGGCGAGAAATGGTCAGCAAATTGGCCTGCATCACTCATGGATGTAGTTATTTCACTTGTCGTAAATCTACGACACGCGACCACCAGATCCAGAGGCAAGCACGGTATTCGTTACACCACTGAGAACAGCGTTGGTGTATCGATATCACCAAAAAATTGGCAACATAATTTCGGAGACTATGTGGAAAAACTTAATTTTCCAGACCTTTGAGTTGTAAGTCGTTCTGTGTATCGTGTAAAGTTTTATTACTAAGGTTACCGTTAAATCATTACTAAAAACTCTTTCTTCGTGATATTTTAAATACAATGAACAAACTCTGGACAACATACTCCAAACTGACGTAACATCCGGTTTAGTCCTTTGAAACAATGAAAACAATTAGAATTATAGCTATTTTAAATTACCATTTTTTTTAAGATCCTAAATATGAAGAAGGAAGTGATTTTTATATTACTGGCTGGATTTTCAGTGGCTGAAAGAAGACAAAAAGTGGTATTGAATAGAAAGAGATGAACAAGAAATTAGGGAATAAGAAGTAAAGAGAAGAGGAGAAAAATAATAATAATTAATAATAATAATAATTTATTTATTTAATCTGGCAGAGCTAAGGCCAGTAGGCCTTCTCTTCCGCCCAGCCAGACTCTAATTCTAATTAAATACAATTGCTTACATAGTTATTACATTAATATCTAGACCATAAAACAACATGAAAGTAAATAATGAAAGTTGGATAAGTAATGTTAGTGTGACGGTAATAAACATTGGTAAGAAATAGTTATAATAATAATAATAATAATAATAATGATGATGATGATGATGATGATGAGATAATTTAGATATTTATCTGTGATATATATGGCGGCCGGGTAGCTCAGTTGGTAGAGCAGCTGGCTACGGACTGAAAGGTCCGGGGTTCGATCCTCGATGGTGACAGGATTTTTTCTCGTTGCCAAACTTTCAGAACGGCCCCAAGGTTCACTCAGCCTTCTATAAAATTGTGTACCGGGTCTTTCCCGGGGGTAAAAGGCGGTCAGAGCGTGGTGCCGACCACACCACCTCATTCTAGTGCCGAGGTCATGGAAAACATGGGGCTCTACCTCCATGCCCCCCAAGTGCCTTCATGGCATGTTACGGGGATACCTTTACCTTTTACCTTTTATCTGTGATATATATATATATATATATATATATATATATATATATATATATATATATATATATATATATATATATAAAACCATTAAACATTGAGAAACCTGAAACAGCTATTATTGTTGACAAGAATTGTTAGAAAAATATTTCGTTAGCCTTTTCTCAAATTGGTTTGATGTCTGACAGTCCCTGACATTACTCGGTAGGGAATTCCAAAGCCGAGGAACAGCCACAGTGAAAGAAGATGAATATGAGGATGTTCGGTGGGAGGGAATGGATAATATTGAGGAGTGTTGTGATCGTGTGTCTAGGATATGATGGGTGGATAAATTTTGAAAACGAGACGCAAGATAGACAGGAGTGGAGAAATGCAATATGTGAAAGAGAAGGGAAAGACAGTGGATTTTCCTACGATCTTCTAGACGGAGCCAGGACAACATGTCATACGAAGGACAAGGAATCAGGAGGACGGGGAAGAAAAGAATAAGAAAGAGAAACGTAAGTGGAAGTAAATGAGGAACAGAAATTTGTTGTAAACAAATATAACATTTCAAAATTCCTTTGCAGATCGAAAAGCTGCGTTTGTTCGGGTCAAATTTCTGCACATTTCAAGAACAAAACTGAAATTATTTCAGTCATCTATTATCACAATACACTGCTCTCTTATTTTGACTGAGCATATTGGGAATTAAATCAATGGCTGTCTCAAAACAGACAGTGAAATGGTTCCTATAAAACAATTTTTATATCGAAAAGGAAGCAAAAACTAGCAACATTGTATTGACCTTTTTTTTTTTCAAATACCTCAAAGAATAACCCTCTGAAATTAATGACATTACTTACGGCTCGCTCCGTATAGGGTATCCTAGGAGGAAAGGTCCATGTTCTGGGAGATAATTTATTAGTCATTTTTAACAAATGATTCATATGAATATGTGATCTATACTGAAAGGTTGTCGAGATAGAATGCAATGAAAATTTAATTAAAAATTTTCTTCTTTTCTACAGATTCATATTGCACTTGAGTGTTCAGATGCTGATTTCACTGTTACATTTGGGTGTAAATTTTCGTGAATGTTTCAATACTTCAATCCCGAAAAGACAAAGTATATGATTATGTCTTGTGACGAGAATATTGTACGAAATGGGAATATAAAAATTGGAGATTTATCCTTTGAAGAGGTAGAAAAATTGAAATACCTGGGAGCAACAGTAACAAATATAAATGATACTCGGGAGGATATTAACCCTTTGAAGCACAAATGAATTTTTTATGTTTTTCATATCATGGGTCATAACAAAGCTTCGATCAATTTTTTTTCAACATTTTAACTCTGCACACAATTTTAAAACACAAATGACACCTCTATGTATGCTAAAGAGGTGGCTCCTTGGTGCAATATCCGTGCCATAAATTTTAGAAAGAAAGAAAACGGTGGTTCTTCTGAACAACCACTATGCTGCAAAGGGTTAAATATGGGAAATGCCTGTTATTATTCGGTTGAGAAACTTTTGTCTTCCAGTATGCTGTCAAAAAATCTGAAAGTTAGAATTTATAAAACAGTTATATTACCGGTTGTTCTTTATGGTTGTGAAACTTGGACTCTCACTTTGAGAGAGGAACATAGGTTAAGGGTGTTTGAGAATAAGGTTCTTAGGAAAATATTTGGGGCTAAGAGGGATGAAGTTACAGGAGAATGGAGAAAGTTACGCAACACAGAACTGCAAGCATTGTATTCTTCAGCTGACATAATTAGGAACATTAAATCCAAACTTTTGAGATGGGCAGGGCATGTAGCACGTATGGGTGAATCCAGAAATGCATATAGAGTGTTAGTTGGGAGGCCGGAGGGAAAAAGACGTAGATGGGAAGATGATATTAAAATGGATTTGGGGGATGTGGGATATGATGATAGAGACTGGATTAATCTTGCTCAGGATAGGGACCAATGGCGGGCTTATGTGAGGGCGGCAAATGAACCTTCAGGTTCTTTAAAAGCCAGTTAGTAAGTAAGTATTGATAGCCTTTCACTTTTATTTATGAAACCCGAATTCAGTCTATATTTTCGCACTGCAGCTGCCATTCACAAGTAAGACTTATTTACTCGAGGAGAGGGGTACCCTCCTAAGGAGCGCTGCCGTCATTTTTTTTTTAAGATAAAGTCCTAGAATGTCCGCTTGGGTCGCTGATAACCGGCGGATATTTGAGCGCTGCGGCCGTTCGTAGGCACCATTTTATGCTGTTGACTGTTATCGGGCCGGACCAAATAAACAACTGAAAGGCGAAACAAGATAAATGGCGAGTGAGGAGTTGTCACAGCAACGCGCCAATACGACAGTAAATATTGAGGTCCGACATAAAAATCCACTCGACTCGCCCCGGTGCCGAGTCCTGGGCACTCGTCACCTGCCCGCATTCACTTGACAGTCCAGTAATTATTGCAGCTCATAATCTACAACATCATACTTTCCTCGTAATCAGGTGGAACGACTTACCACCATATTTTTTTCGTTTTCGTTCCAAATTTTAACGTGAAACCTCTATGTGATTGACATTCTAGAAATCTGGGTTGATCTGTTCATTAATTTTCATTATTGAGTGTAATTAGTTACCACTGCCACCGGGTATTTACCCATTCGTAGTGTTAATAAATACATACACAATGAACAAAAAAAAAAAGGCACAAAATTTAAATGGTTAAATTAGAGTAGCTAATGATTTCAGTTGATAGTTTTTGCTCGACCATGCCGAAATGTAGTAATTATACACCTGGTAGCAGCCCTTTAATGGACCTCATTAAAGTACACCTGATGAAGTTACAGGAGAATGGAGAAAGTTGCACAACACAGAACTGCACGCATTGTATTCTTCACCTGACATAATTAGGAACATTAAATCCAGACGTTTGATATGGGCAGGGCATGTAGCACGTATGGGCGAATCCAGAAATGCATATAGAGTGTTAGTTGGGAGACCGGAGGGATAAAGACCTTTAGGGAGGCCGAGATGTAGATGAGGGAGGTGGGATATGATGGTAGAGACTGGATTAATCTTGCACAGGATAGGGACCGATGGCGGGCTTATGTGAGGGCGGCAATGAACCTTCGGGTTCCTTAAAAGCCATTTGTAAGTAAGTAAGTAAAACCTTTATGTGATTGACATTCTAGAAATCTGGGTTGATCTGTTTATTAATTTTCATTATTGAGTGTAATTAGTTACCACTGCCACCGGATATTTACCCATTCGTAGTGTCAATAAATACATACACAGTGGAGACAAAAAAAAGGCACAGAATTTAAATGGTTTTATTAGAGTAGCTAATGATTTCAGTTGATAGTTTATGCTCGACCATGCCGAAATGTAGTAATTATACACCTGGTAGCAGCCCTTTAATGGACCTCATTAAAGTACACCTGATGAAGTTACAGGAGAATGGAGAAAGTTGCACAACACAGAACTGCACGCATTGTATTCTTCACCTGACATAATTAGGAACATTAAATCCAGACGTTTGAGATGGGCAGGGCATGTAGCACGTATGGGCGAATCCAGAAATGCATATAGAGTGTTAGTTGGGAGGCCGGAGGGATAAAGACCTTTAGGGAGGCCGAGACGTAGATGGGAGGATAATATTAAAATGGATTTGAGGGAGGTGGGATATGATGATATAGACTGGATTAATCTTGCACAGGATAGGACCGATGGCGGGCTTATGTGAGAGCGGCAATGAACCTTCGGGTTCCTTAAAAGCCATTTGTAAGTAAGTAAGTAAAACCTTTATGTGATTGACATTCTAGAAATCTGGGCTGGTCTGTTTATTAATTTTCATTATTGAGTGTAATTAGTTACCACTGCCACAGGGTATTTACCCATTCAATAAATACATACACAGTGGACAAAAAAAAAAAGGCACAGAATTTAAATGGTTTTATTAGAGTAGCTAATGATTTCACTTGATAGTTTATGCTCGACCATGTCGATATGTAGTAATTATACACCTGGTAGCAGCCCTTATACGGACCTCATTAAAGTACACCTATTAATCAAAGTTCAGGTTTTCGATTATTCTCGGATATGCAATCGAAAGACGAGGGAAACGTCACGGAGGCAGGAAATCCAATACTGTAGCAGAAGGTTATGCTCTTTTACTGTAATAATTAGCGTTAATTGTAAATAATATTCAAATAAATTCAATTTGTCATCTCGTTTTTCAATTCTAAATCAATTTCCAGGTTATATCAAAATTAGTTCATGTTATTCTCAGATTATATTAAGGTCAATGACATTATTGTTCCTCGGAAAAAAATCAATACTTTCGCGTCTGCGCACATCTCACAATTTACGAGCTATGCACAAGGTCACTTCCGCTCTTCAGTTAGATACGAATAAAATGAATACTTCTGAATAATTTCAAGTTAGAAATATGGTCGAGCATAAAAAGTCGTATGAAACTTACCTATAATGGCAATTAAGACGCTCGTATGAAAATTATGAAACTCGCTTGCGCTCATTTCATAAAAAAACATACTCGCGTCTTTATTACTATCATTATAGCCTCGTTGCATAATGTACTATTATGCTCGACCATGCCGAAATGTAGTAATTATACACCTGATAGCAGCCCTTTAATGCACCTCATTAAAGTACACCTATTCATTAAAGTTCAGGCGTTCCACCAATCAGAAAACACAATTGTAGCAATATGAAAGCGCAAGTATCGATTATTGTCGGATATGCAATCGAAAGACAACTAGCGAAACGTCACGGAGGCTGGAAATCCAATACTGTCGCAGAAGGTTATGTTCTGTTACTATAATAATTAGCGTTAATTGTGAATAATATTCAAATAAATTCAATTTGTCATCTCGTTTTTCAATGTCTAAATCAATTTCAAGGTTATATGAAGATTAATGTTTATTTATATCAAGATCAGTGACATTTGTTTCTCGGAAAAAATCAATACTTTCGCGTCTGCGCACATCTCACAATTTACGAGATATTGCACAAGGTCAGTTCCGCTCCCCAGTCAGATAAGAATAACATGAATACTTATGAATAATTTCAAGTTAGAAATATGGTCGAGCATAAAAAGTCGTATGAAACTTGCCTATAATGGTAATTAAGACGCTCGTATGAAAATTATGAAACTCGCTTGCGCTCGTTTCATAAACATACTCACGTCTTAATTACAACCATTATAGGCTCGTTGCATAATGTACTATTATTTCACAGGCAAATTTCATAGTCCTTATAAACCGGGAAATTACTGTAATATTTAATTTTTTACCTTTTATTAAACATTATTTTTTATTTATTGTAAGGCAGTGCAAAATCGATCGTTTATGTCGACCTAAGCGTTATAGCCTTACGGGTTCAGCAGGCCAAGCCGTTTGTTGTATCATCATTTATTTTCTTCCGTTTTGAGTTCTCATTTTGTGAATAATGGGTCGCTTAACGAACGAAGACAAGATTTTCATTAAACATTTGCACCAATATGATAATTTATCTGCCCGTCAAATTGTAAGGAACTGCGCCCAGCGAGAATGGTCTGTTTCAAGTGTACAACGATTGATTAGCAAGATACGGACATGATATCGCTCCTGAGAGATTATGGCGTGAAAGATCGCATTTCTCAGATTCTCTGATGGTTTCCGCTGGAGTTTTAAACGAGATCTTAATCTTATGAACTATTTTGTGTCGAGTCAACTACAAAAAGCAGTTTACTACAAAACAAGGATTCGTAATATTGAACGTTTAAGACAACGCCTTCTTGAATATTGGGACCAGCTTGATCAAGGACAGATTTCCAATGCTATTGGACAATGGAGAAGATATCTACAAATGGTTGTGCGGGCAAATGGCGGTCACATAGAGCATCATTTTTAATTTTGATTATTTGAAATATCATTAATTATTATTAATTTTACCAACATTCAGTTTCTGCATTTTGGAGTAATAAATTGTCTTCAAAAACTACATTTTTCGCATCATTGTGTATTGACCTCCATAAGATTTTAATTGAGCCTCAAAAAATATAATAACAAGTTCTGCTCATCTTTAAAGTCTACTCTTTCCAACAGTTATAAATTAATGTTATGTATTTCCGAAAATAGAGTAGCCTACTATGTACATACATACATACATATACATACATTACATACATACATACGTACATATACATACATACATACATACACACATACATACACATACATACAGACGTGGACAAATTATTAACAAAATTGACGATTTTTATGATAATTCTGTTTACAAAATTTGACTTTTCAATTTAGAATACAGTTGACAATTTTGCATAGTCCTATCATTACAGTAGACAGAAATATGCAAAAATGTCAACTGTAGTTTAAATTGAAGAGTCAAGTTTTGTAAAAAAATATATAGTCTAATAAAAATCTTCAATTTTGCTAATAATTTGTAAATTAGCAAAAATGTCAACTGCATTGAAGAGCCAAATTTTGTAAAAATATAAAACAAAAATCTTCAGTTTTGCTAATAATTTGGAAATATCCCAAATGTCAACTATAGTCCAAATCGAAGAATCGAATTTTGTAAAAATGGAAAATAAAAACCTTCAGTTTTGCTAATAATTTGTAAATATGCAAAAATATCAAATGTAGTCCAAATTGAAGAGTTACATTTTGAAAAATATGCAATACAAATCTTCAATTTGGCTAATTATTTGGAAATACACGAAAATGTCAACTGTAGTCTAAATTGAAGAATCATATTTTGTAAAAATATATAATAAAAATCTTCAATTTTGCTAATAATTTGCCCACGTCTGTACATACATACATACATACATACATACATACATACATACATACATACATACATACATACATACATACTGCCCATGAGCAGGTCTTTCACTGCAAACCCAGCATTCTCCAATCTTTCCTATTTTCTGCCTTTCTCTTAGTCTCCGCATATGATCCACATATGTTAATGTCGTTTGTCATCTGATATCTTCTTCTGCCCCTTACTATTCTCCCGTTCACCATTCCTTCCAGTGCATCCTTCAGTAGGCAGTTTCTTATCAGCTATTGACCCAGCTAATTCCTTTTAATCTTTCTGATCAGTTTCAGTACCACTCTTTCTTCACCCACTCTTTCCAACACAGCTTCATTTCTTATTCTTTCTGTCCAATTCACACGCTCCATTCTTCTCTTCTCCTTATCCACGTTTCAAATGCTTCTATTGGTTTCTCTTCACTTCGCCGTAATGCCCATGTTTCTGTCTGATACATGCCACACCCCACTCGCTTTGCTCATTTTTTCAAACTTTTCCTCGATTTTGTAAAAGGCACTTCTCAACCTTGTATCGTATTATAGTATTGGATACAAAAATTTACTATGAAACAACTATCGAAAAATATATTTAATGTACAGAAGTTGCAAACCAAACTTTAAAGCAATTACCTTCCCGTCTCCACGGATATTCCAGTTATATTTTTCATAGAGAATTTTTCTAACAGAAATTTCATTTCAGCGACATATAATCTGATTGCAGGGAAATAACACAGTGTTTAAAACCACTGATCTCCATTTAAAAATATTCCTTTACTTCCCAGCCATTTTTTGTGTAGCTTCGTCTGTATAACTATTCAGTAAAGTAGGAGGCCTTCATTTTCACAGTATTTTTTGCAAGTCTTACCGCTAATTTACCCGATATGTTCGTCTTCTACGAAATATAAAGAGACGTTAAATAAAGTAATTAACCACCACGGTATCCTGTCGAAACATCACTAACAGCTAGCTTTAGTTTCTAATTTGTTGCGTATAATAAACTTTAAACAGGTTTTTATATTATTAGCGTAATTTAGTTCATTTTAGAATAACTAGTTTAACTTCTTCGGCTTTAATGATCTTAATGAGGATACCAAAATCGATGATATGAAAAGTAATAATCGATGTCATGTAAATTACACATTATTTTTCTTCATATGTTCCCATAGCGACAAGGAAGGTTGATATTTCACTGAAATGCATAATCACCATACAGTGAAACAATCCGTTGAATATCTACCAGTTACGGCCACTTATCACTATATTATTTACTTACTTGCAAATGTATTTCAGAGAACCCGGAGGTTCACTGCCATCCTCTCATAAGCCCGCCATCGGTCCCTATCCTGAACAAGATTAATCCAGTCTCTACCATCATATCCCACCTCTCTCAAATACATTTTAATATTATCCTCCCATCTACTTCTCGGTCTCCCCAAAGGTATTTTTCCCTCCGGCCTTCCAACTAACACTCCGTATATATGCATTTCTGGATTCACCCATACGTGCTACATACCCTGCCCATCTCAAACGTCTGGATTTAATGTTTTTAATTATGTCAGGTGAAGAATACAATGCGTGCAGTTCTGTGTTGTGTAACTTTTCCCATTCTCCTGTAACTTCACCTCTCTTAGCACAAATATTTTCGTAAGCATCACATTCTCGAACACCCTCAGTTCCTCTCTCAAAGTGATAGTCCAAGTTTCAAAACCATATAGAACTATCGGTAATATAATTTTTTTTTTATAAATTCTGACTTCCAGCAGACTAGATGACAAGAACTTCTCAACCGAATAATAACAGGCATTTCTCATATTTATTCTGCGTTTAATTTCCTCCCAAATGTTATTTATATTTGTTACTGTTGCTCCAAGATATTTGAATTTTTCCGCCTTTTCGAAGGATAAATCTCTAATTTTTATATTTCCATTTCGTACAATATTCTGGTCACGAGACATAATCATATACTTTGTGTTTTCGGGATTTACTTCCAAACCTATCGCTTTACTTGCTTCAAGTAAAATTCCCGTATTTTCCCTAATTGTTTGTGGATTTTCTCCTAACATATTCACGTCATCAGCATAAACAAGCAGCTGATGTAACCCGTTCAATTCCAAACCCTCTCTGTTATCCTGGACTTTCCTAATGGCATACTCTAGAGTAAAGTTAAAAAGTAAAGGTGATAGTGCATCTCCTTTCTTTAGGCCGCAGTGAATTTGAAACGCATCTGACAAACTGAATAACAGGCATTTCTCATATTTATTCTGCGTTTAATTTCCTCCCAAGTGTTATTTATATTTGTTACTGTTGCGCCAAGACATTTGAATTTTACCACCTTTTCGGAGGATAAATCTCCAATTTTTATATTTACATTTCGTACAATATTCTGGTCACGAGACATAATCATATACTTCGGATTTTCGGGATTTACTTCCAAACCTAATACTTTACTAGCTTCAAGTAAAATTCCCGTGTTTTCCTTAATAGTTCGTGGATTTTCTCCTTACATATTCACGTCATCCTCATAAACAAGAAGCTGATATAACCCGTTCAATTCCAAACCCTGCCTGTTATCCTGAACTTTCCTAATGGCGTATTCTAGAGCAAAGTTAAAAAGTAAAGGTGATAGTGCATCTCCTTGCTTTAACCCACAGTGAATTAGAGAAATTGACTGCGGACTAAAGCATTATCCGGCATTAGTTAATCGAAATAGAATCCTCGTGCAACAGGACAATGAAAGACCCCAAACCGCTCGAAGAATCATGAAAAAAAAAAAAAAAAGAATTCAGGAATTGGAAGGAATCGAACTGCTACCTCACCTGAAATACAGCACTGATCTTGCACTTTCAGATTTCCGTCTGTTTCAATCCATGATCCAATTCCTGCGTCGAAGCATTTTCCAAAACTTTTAAGTCGTTAAAATTAATATTATAGAATTCTTCACATCAAACACCAGCAAATTGGTAGGCCTACTTGCTTGTAACAACACACTTCAACTAAAATTTGTGTCCAAACCGATATTACCTATGGGAATGTAACTATAGACTATATTCCATACCTATGTGTTTTGGTTATTAATTCTTTATTTTTTCTTTTACAGGTAAGTCCTCAGTTCATGTTGAAGTATTACTCCTGTTTCAAGTTCGCCGACGCATATGTGGTTGATTGCTTAATCCTGTTTTCCATTACAACGACGATATCTAAAGTAAGGTACCGTACTCTTCATTTCACAGTCGCATAGGCGCTTCTTGCTCTATACTACGTAGACGACTAGCAAAATTGTTCTGAATTAAACAAGTTAATAAATGATACTTGAAATTAACCTATGTTGTCCAAGATTGAATAAGGAATGGAGGAGACAATATCATTACGAATCTGCGTTTTTTCCGTTTAATTTTTTTCAGTCACAATCGATGTAATAATTTAAGGTATATGTTGCTGTTTTCTGGAGATTTCTGGCTTTCAAATTTCTCTGTTATTTTTTAAATATTTAAAATTGCTTTTACGTCTTGGTGGAGTTTTTAAAGTTTCCTGATATTTTTAAAGACATCTCACATTACTGCAACATTTTCGGTATTATTTCAAGACACTCATTACAATTGTTTAAGGCCTCCTGGTTTTTTCTAACAATTGAAATATAATTTTGTAAGGTCTCTAGTGATTTTTCTAGGAATTACAGTATAATTTTTTAACATCTGCGGTGATTTTCCTAAGGGTTGCAGTATAATTGTTTAAAGGTATGTATGTATGTATTTATTTACACTGCAAGTGGGCAGCACCCGGTGGCAGTGGTATATACAATATAAACAATACACAATAAAATAATAAGCAATACACAATAAAATTTACAATACATAATACAATTTACAACACATATACAATTTACAACACTCCGGTGATTTTTCTCCAAGATTTGCAGTATAATTTTTTTAAGGCATCCGATGATTTTCCTCAAAGATTTGCTATCTAATTTTTAAGGTCCCCGGTGATTTGCTTCGAAGATTTGCAGTATAATTTTTTTAAGGCGTCCGATAATTTTTCTCCAAGATTTACAATCTAGTTTTTAAGGTCCCCGGTGATTTGCCTTCAAGATTTGCAGGATAATTTTTTTAAGGTGTCCGGTAATTTTTCTCTAAGAATTGCAATCTAATTTTTAAGGTCTCCAGTGATTTGCCTCCAGGATTTGCAGTCGAATTTTTTTAAAAGTGTCCGGTGATTTTTCTTCAAGATTTGCAGTCCAATTTTTAAGGTCTCCGGTGATTTGCCTCCAAGATTTGCAGTATAATTTTTTTTAAGGTGTCCAGTGATTTTTCTCTAAGATTTGCTATATAATTTTTAAGGTCTCCGGTAATTTTTCTGATATTTGAAGTAAATTTTTTAAGATATCTTGTAGGTTTTCAGACATATTGTGTATGTTTTTATGGTTTCCGATTTTGCGATTGACAGTAGAAATTTTTAAGATCCCGTGATTTTTCTTGCGGTTTAATTTTTATGTCCCCAGTCACTTATCTAAGGTTTCCAGTACAAATTTTAAGGTCTCCGGAGATTTTTTGTAAAACTTTCATTGTAATTTTTAAGGCCTTGTGTGTTTTTAAAGTTTGCACTATAAATTTTACAGTTTCCGGTGATATTTTTAAGATTTTCATCATAATTAACAAGGTCTTCGGTGATTGTTGAAGGATTTGCATATAATTTAAAAAACAGACAAAGTTATGCTCAAAACTACTAATTTTTCGATAGTATGGTTTGGCAAAAAATGAATAGTTCCCCGAAAACCTCCAGATATAATATTTTCAGCATCACACTTCTTTCTTTAGTGAGAAACTGAAATTTACAAAGGAAGAAAATCAAGCAATATACAGGAAATAATATCTTATTAAAAATATCATTATAGATTCCAAGTTCCCATTATAGGCAGTCAATATATTGAATTAGTACTTTTTGTGACCATTGTGATCTTATTTTCCTAATTGCATTTCTTTTACTCCCTTCTTCTCGCATTTTTGAATTTGTGTTTTTTGTATTTGTATTTGCAATTTTTTTTATTTCTTATGTACTTCTCTCTGCATATGTCTTTTGCATTCACATATTTGTATTCTGATGGTGTGGTAGAGAAGGCCTGATGATCTTAATCGGATTAAATGAACGAATGAATGAATACATAAAACATTAAGAAGGGAATAAAAAATAAAAAATGTATATTTAATAAATAAATAAGTAAATAAATTTAATGCATGAATCAATAATTAAATGAATAAATGAGTAAATAAATAAATAAATTTAATGAATGAATCAATCAATAATTAAATAAATAAATAAATTTAATAAATGAATCAATCAATAATTAAATGACTGAATGAATGAATAAATAAATAAGTAAATAAATTTAACGAATGAACCAATCAATAATTAAATGAATGGATAAATAAGTAAATAAATTTTATGAATGAACCAATCAATAATTAAATGAATGAATAAATAAATAAATTTAATGAATGAATCAATCAATAATTGAATGAATAAAAAATAAACAAATTTAATGAATGAATGAATCAATAATTAAATGAATAAATAAATTTAATGAATGAATGAATCAATAATTAAATGAATAAATAAATAAGTAGTTAAAAATAAATAAATAAATAAATTTAATGAATGAATCAATCAATAATTGAATGAATGAATAAAAAATAAACAAATTTAATGAATTAATGGATCAATAATTAAATGAATAAATAAATAAATTTAATAAATGAATCAATCAATAATTAAATGACTGAATGAATGAATAAATAAATAAATAAATAAATAAATTTAACGAATGAACCAATCAATAATTAAATGAATGGATAAATAAGTAAATACATTTTATGAATGAACCAATCAATAATTAAATGAATGAATAAATAAATAAATTTAATGAATGAATCAATCAATAATTGAATGAATTGATAAATAAATAAATAAATAAATAAATTTAATGAATCAATCAATCAATAATTAAATGAATAAATAAATAAATAGTTAAAAATAAATAAATAAATAAATTTAATGAATGAATCAATCAATAATTGAATGAATGAACAAAAAATAAACAAATTTAATGAATTAATGAATCAATAATTAAATGAATAAATAAATAAATACATAAATAAATAAATACATTTAATGAATGAATGAATCAATAATTAAATGAATAAATAAATAAGTAGTTAAAAATAAATAAATAAATAAATTTAATGAATGAATCAATCAATAATTGAATGAATGAATAAAAAATAAACAAATTTAATGAATTAATGAATCAATAATTAAATGAATAAATAAATAAATTTAATAAATGAATCAATCAATAATTAAATGACTGAATGAATGAATAAATAAATAAATAAGTAAATAAATTTAACGATTGAACCAATCAATAATTAAATGAATGGATAAATAAGTAAATAAATTTTATGAATGAACCAATCAATAATTAAATGAATGAATAAATAAATAAATTTAATGAATGAATCAATCAATAATTGAATGAATTGATAAATAAATAAATAAATAAATAAATAAATAAATTTAATGAATGAATCAATCAATAATTAAATGAATAAATAAATAAATAGTTAAAAATAAATAAATAAATAAATTTAATGAATGAATCAATCAATAATTGAATGAATGAACAAAAGTAGACAAATTTAATGAATTAATGAATCAATAATTAAATGAATAAATAAATAAATACATAAATAAATAAATACATAAATAAATAAATACATAAATAAATAAATAAATTTAATGAATGAATCAATAATTAAATGAATAAATAAATAGTTAAAAATAAATAAATAAATAAATAAATTTAATGAATGAATCAATCAATAATTGAATGAATGAATAAAAAATAAACAAATTTAATGAATTAATGAATCAATAATTAAATGAATAAATAAATAAATTTAATGAATTAATGAATCAATAATTAAATAAATAAATAATCGTCCGGAAAGGTACTAGGTCGCTACTTGTCGTCAGTTAATAGTCCGTGTCACATCTTCCGCTCAACGCTGTACTAGATGCCGCTCGTAACCATAAAACGCAGTGTTGCACATCCCTATGTTTGGAGATGTAAATAGCAGAAGCGAGTCTGGAGCAAAAAGTCTTGAATATTTTAATCCGCTAACGAGAGTGACACATGTTGTTGTGCGACCTCGGCATCAGGCAAGATGTTCGACACGGCTGCCAACTTCATCTCAACAAGTAGTAGACTGCGCATTGCGAGTGAAATGGGCCGAAACAGCTACAGCGCCGATAACGGCATCTGTGTGCGGGAGTGGCCTATGTCTCAACTTCAATTTCCTCTTTTGTTTTCTTATTGTTATAACGTGGCAGACAAGCGCAATAGAAAGTAGGTACACAATAATAAATAGACTGCTACTCCTTAAGGGAAATAATAATAATAGTAGTAATAATAATAATAATAATAATAATAATAACAATAATAATAATAATAATAATAATAATAATAATAATAATAATAATAATAATAAAAACAATCCGTGGCGCCACATCCCTTGAAGGGCCCAGACTGACCAACCGGTTGCCGGCTTCACGTTCACATACCAAAGCAGAAGTGGACGATCATCCAACCAGAATGGAGGTGTGATTTGGTTAGCACGATGATCCCCCCCTAGCCGTTATAGCTGGTATTCGCAACCGGATTTCGTTACCTATCGTAGCTTCCCAAGTGCATCACGATGCTGAGTGGTCACCGGTCCCATACACTGACCGAAATGTCATGAGAAAATTTCTTCCCCTATGAGGACTCGAACCATCGCAGTTTCCGTAACGCGAGTCCTAGGCAGGATGCCTTAGGCCACGACGCCACGGCGGATGATGTAATTTGAATTTTTTTCCTAGTCGATGCAAATTTTTCATTTATTTCCGTATCATAAGTTGATATATACCTGTGATTATACGCCACTACTGACGTGAATACAGCGCTAATGAATTACAGACTCTCTATACCTTCATTATCATTATTGTAGTCTTCATTATCATCAATGTCTTCAAGCACAATTAGGGACTACTTGCATTTAGGTACTTACGTTCTATTCGTATTTCCCTTATTTTCCTTGCATTCATTTCGCTCTCCTTCTATTTTCCTTGTTCTCCTTGTATTTCTCTCGCTCTCCTCGAATTCCCCTTATTCTCCTTGTATTTCTCTCGTTCTCCTCGTATTCCCCTTACTCTCTTTGCATTCTCTCCTTCTCCTCGTATTTCTCTTATTATCCTCGTATTCCCCTTATTCTCCTTGTATTCCTCTTATTCTCGTTGAATTTCTCTTATTCTCCTCGTATTCCCTTATTCTCCTTGTATTCCTTTTATTCTCATTGAATTTCTCTTATTCTCCTCGTATTCCCCTTATTCTTCTTGTATTCCTCTTATTCTCGTTGAATTTCTCTTATTCTCCTCGTATTCCCCTTATTTTCGGTGTATTCCTCTCGTTCTCCTCGTATTCCCTTTATTCTCCTTGTATTCCTCTCGTTCTCCCCGTATTCCCCTTATTCTCCTTGTATTCCTCTTATTCTCATTGAATTTCTCTTATTCTCCACGTATTCCCCTTATTCTCCTTGTATTCCTCTTATTCTCGTTGAATTTCTCTTATTCTCCTCGTATTCCCCTTATTCTCCTTGTATTCCTCTTATTCTCGTTGAATTTCTCTTATTCTCCTCGTATTCCCCTTATTCTCGTTGTATTCCTCTCGTTCTCCTCGTATTCCCCTTATACTCCTTATATTCCTCTCGTTCTCCTCGTATTCCCCTTATTCTCCTTGTATTCATCTCGTTCTCGCCGTATTCCCCTTATTCTCCTCGTATTCCTCTTATTCTCCTTCTATTTCTCTCGCTGTCATCGTGTTTCCCTTATTCTCCTCGTATTTGCCTTATTCTCCTTGTATTCCTCTTATTCTCGTTGAATTTCTCTTATTCTCCTCGTATTCCTCTTATTCTCCTTGTATTCCTCTCGCTCTCATCGTATTTCCTTTATTCTCCTCGTATTTCCCTTATCTTCGTATTCCTCTTATTCTCGTTGAATTTCTCTTATTCTCCTCGTATTCCCCTTATTCTCGTTGCATTCCTCTCGTTCTCCTCGTATTCCCCTTATTCTCTTTATATTCCTCTCGTTCTCCTCGTATTCCCCTTATTCTCCTTGTATTCCTCTCGTTCTCCCCTTATTCCCCTTATTCTCCTCGTATTCCTCTTATTCTCCTTCTATTTCTCTCGCTGTCATCGTGTTTCCCTTATTCTCCTCGTATTTGCCTTATTCTCCTTGTATTCCTCTTATTCTCGTTGAATTTCTCTTATTCTCCTCGTATTCCTCTTATTCTCCTCGTATTTCTCTTATTCTCCTCGTATTCCTCTTATTCTCCTTGTATTCCTCTCGCTCTCATCGTATTTCCTTTATTCTCCTCGTATTTCCCTTATTATCTTCGTATTCCCTTTATTCTCGTTGAATTTCTCTTATTCTCCTCGTATTCCCCTTATTCTCCCTGTATTCCCCTTATTATCCTTGTATTTCTCTCGCTTTCCTTGTATTCCTGTCGCTCTCCTCGTATTCCTCTCGCTCTCCTCGTATTGCCCTTGTTCTCCTTGCATTATCTCGTTATATATCTCTTAAAATGTACGCGAAACATCATGCCTGTCCTTCATAATTACACATATTTGGTAAGTTTTCAGCGTTACAGACCCGATTCTACTCACATATTAAACAATTGACAACAATATGGTTGTTCGCATCGTAATTGTGAGTTTTGAGGTGAATAAATTGTAAGTGTATGCTGAGTTTAATGCAGGCATTTGAACCCTGCAGAGGCCACGCCGCTGACAGATGCTTCCGGTCTATTATGAAATCGCAGGGGCGGTATCGGGCGTTGCCGGGATTCCGAAGTCACAGATGAGGGAATGAGGTCGTTTGATGGAGCCATGTGCCAGGGTCACGATGAGCTTCGAAAATTTCGTTCAGGATGCAAAATACCGAGTTCTGCACCTTGTAGAGTCAACTGGTTGCTGTGGCTGACACATCAGAGCCCAGCCACAGCTGATGGATTCTGGTCAAAACAGAATGCCGTTAGATAGTGAATAGTTCTGTGAGATTTAGGATAAACAAGACAGTCGTGAGCAGTTTTATTTCATTTTTTGACGTCGATATGTCTATAAAATCGGTACCTTCTAGAAAAAGTTTGGCGAGCAAATAAAGAGGTATAGAACATTAGCTAATATCAAACAAATAGTCCACACCTGTGGAGTAACGGTCAGCGCGTCTCGCCGCGAAACCAGGTGGCCCGGGTTCGAATCCCGGTCGGGGAAAGTTACCTGGTTGAGGTTTTTTCCGGGGTTTTCCCTCAACCCAATACGAGCAAATGCTGGGTAACTTTCGGTGCTGGACCCCGGACTCATTTCACCGGCATTATCACCTTCAATTCATTCAGACGCTAAATAATCTAGATGTTGATACAGCGTCGTAAAATAACCCAATAAAAACATCAAACAAATATACAGAATGAATTACAAGTAGTGGCATTAATTTCTGGGGGTTATTCCTTGAGATATTTCAAACAAAAATGTTTAATATAATTTTTTCTCGTTTTTGCTTCCTTTTCGAAATAAAAATTGTTCCATTTTTCATTATTACGATGTACAGAAGTGCGTATGATAATTCCGTGCAGGAATTTCACGTTATCACTTAATGATTTAAGACGGCGCTCATTCCGTCGGATCCCGGCCACTTAATCACTCGTAATGAGTGCACCTCTGTACATTAGTGTGTTGGATATTGTGCCACTGTCACACATCTGTGACAGAGTGCATGAGGGTTGGCCACTAAAGGGAAAGTAAGAGGTGGAACTTAAACTGAGAGGATTAAATCCGGCATCGGAATTGGAATCCGGTGTGGCTTAGTGGATAGAGCGTCAGGACGTAGAGCTGAAAACTCGGATTCGAATCCCTGTGCCGGAGAGAATTTTTCTCCGCACCACCGGTCCTTCATCATTCCATAGCGTCTCATTTTTGTTTTGGTTTTCCGATAAGCTCACAATAATATAAAGTATAATAAGTTTTAATTAAACCATCTTTGCTTATCTTATGTTACAATAGTGAATTTTTACATTTATTAATTTTTCACATTAACGTTTTCGGTACATAGGTGTACCATCTTCAGATGTATATATATATATATATATATATATATATATATATATATATATATATGATACTAATTAGAAACCTTGCCAATTGGCGTGTGTATCGTGAACTTCAGTGTTTTGTGTGTGTGGCTGATACACTTATCCATGATATATTATAATTATTACCTTATGATTGCCTTGCGACACTTGATATGCTAATAAATAGTAAAAACTAAACTTTTAATTTTAAAAACTAAGTTTGTTTGAATCAATGTTTAAAACCAATATTTAAAAACACAATCCATGTATGGTGGGTCCCTATCACCACGGCATGGCGCGCCCTCAGGTTGCGGATAGAGGAGACGGCCTCCAGATATGGAGGGTAGCTGCGAATATATTGAATAAGCAGTCGTGGACAACCGATAAGGGGTGGTCCTCTAGCTTGGGGGTTGGGCGAAGGGCTAACAACCCATCACCGTAAAAAACAGCTTGTTACGAATCCCTACAATAACGAAATGGAAATATAAAAATTGGAGATTTATCCTTCGAAGAGGTGGAAAAATTCAAATACCTTGGAGCAACAGTAACAAATATAAATGATACTCGGGAGGAAATTAAACGCAGAATAAATATGGGAAATGCGTGTTATTATTCGGTTGAGAAACTCTTATCATCCAGTCTGCTGTCCAAAAATCAGAAAGTTAGAATTTATAAAACAGTTATATTACCTGTTCTTCTGCATGGTTGTGAAACTTGGACTCTCACTCTGAGAGAGGAACATAGGTTAAGGGTGTTTGTGAATAAGGTGCTTAGGAAAATATTTGGGGCTAAGCGGGATGAAGCTACAGGAGAATGGAGAAAGTTACACAACACAGAACTGCACGCATTGTATTCTTCACCTAACATAATTAGGAACTTAAAATCCAGACGTTTGAGATGGGCAGAGCATGTAGCACGTATGGGCGAATCCAGAAATGCATATAGAGTGTTAGTTGGGAGACCGGAGGGAAAAAGACCTTTAGGGAGGCCGAGACGTAGATGGGAGGGTAATATTAAAATGGATTTGAGGGAGGTGGGGGTGTGATGATAGAGACTGGATTAATCTTGCACAGGATAGGAACCGATGGCGGGGTTATGTGAGGGCGGCAATGAACCTTCGGGTTCCTTAAAAGCCATTTGTAAGTAAGTAAGTATTTAAAAACACAATTATTTAAACAAATATTTGAAAGGCACATTGGTCGTTGCTATTCCTTCGTAGTCTTGCTTTCATTATTGTGGTATTTTATGATGTTGAATAGGGCAATAATTTTGAGATTTAAATATCACTATGTCTTACTTTTTAGTTGCACTATATATTACTTTTACCTCTATGTCTATCACTTGCTGTTCGTATTTTCCACACGCTAAAGTAATTAAGTAACTTCAACTTTCAGTCAATTCCCAAGTAACCCCCCCCCCTCCATACCTAGTGAGGAGCTAGACTTAGGTCTACGTGAAAACCGTCAGGAAGCTTCGTTTTCTCCGCCAGAAATACAATTTAATCGTCATCGGGACTCGAACTCTGGTCCATCTCTACCTTCTATCTGATTTTCGCCTTACAGTTATTGGAAAAAACCAACCAGATACTCAGCTCAAGTGGGACTCGAACCGACGTCCGATCACAGCCTCGGATCAATAGACTTCAACGTTTACTATGACTGATGTTAGAACACAATTATTTACGTTAAATTCGTAATAGGAATTGAGTATAATTTTTGTCAGTCAGGATTCGAACCCATATAATCATTACTTTTGAAGTGTTTTAGCACCGCTTTCTGATCTGAAGTCTAAGCTCGTAGCTTGACAGAGATTGGCCATGTTTTTCCTTCCTTGTCTAGCCTTTCGCACTGTCTCCCATATGATTGCAATGACCCACGTGTCCTGTAATATAGAGTCTCGTAACCAGTACTGTTACTAGCTTTTCACGAACATTCTGAGGGGTGCGGAGTCCCCATGAGAGGTTTGCCTCTCGTCTTCTCAACAGCTGACTTGACGGAGCGGGGAAGCGAGCTCCGTATTTACAGTCCTGCCAACTTTCTTATCGACCTGCTGGACAGGAATGGGAGGTCTTTCGACCAGCTGAGTAACCAGTGCGTCAATCAATCCGGTTTTGAAGGCAACAGCGGTAAAACCCTTGAAAATGAATACTTTTTATTGTAGGAAGCCTGATAGGTGAGTGTATGAACACTAATAATAATTATTATTTATTTATTTATTTATTTACTTATATTTAATGTGCTGTACAACAGCCAGAGGCCAATTACAGTTCAGCACAAACAATATAACAAAAACATTAGCAATAATTTACAATAAAAGTACAAAGAAATAATTAAATTAATGGCAATTAATTAAAATGATAGTTACAAATGAAATAATGGCATCATAAATGAAGAATGGAATCATATAAAATAGTATTACAAAGATATACAAGATTATAATACAACGACAATAATGCCAATGAATGGACGGGATAAAATGGATGACTAAACTACATAGCATAATGAGATAAAAGTAATTGTATTTGAAAATGAAAGGATGGAATCAAGTAAATTAATAAATAACAAAATGATATAAAAGTTAGCGAGAATAATATTAAAATACATATTTAAACAAAAGATATAAATGAAAACTGATATAAAACTTTAAAATATATACTACACACTAAATGGATCCAAGCTTGATCCATGCAAATTCGCATATTTTATACATCTGCAGACCGGAGAGAGATTTAGAATTTCTATTATAAAACATTTTATGATATCTTAAACCCTTAGCAGGAATACGAAGACTGATATTGCTTAGGAAAGATTCACAATCAATATCACCCTTAAGAACTTTACAAAAAAATAAGTAATCAAGATCTTGACGTCTGTCAAATAAACTACAGCAATTAAAATATTTGCAGTTAATCTCATATTTATAATCATCAGAATTAGGTAAAAATCTATAAGAACAAAGGGAAATAAATTTTCTTTGAATATTCTCAAGCTTAGCATAACGCCAACGGCACGTAGTGTTCCCAAGCGGTCACCCATCCAAGTACTGACCACGCCCAATGTTGCTTGACTTCGGTGATCGGAGGAGAACCGGTAATAATAATAATAATAATAATAATAATAATAATAATAATAATAATAATAATAATAGATTTGATTAAACTATTTCACATAGGTAGTATAGACCCCGACTTAATGTATTCCTCAGCTGCTATACAGGATGTTTGAAAATAACAGTGATATGTTTAATTAGATCGTAGATGATACCGATACAATTGTTTTGAAGCAGGCATTGTGTGCAGAAGGACAATAAATTTGAGATGTTTCCTGGAAAATTTACTTCTCAGAATCTGACCTTCTTTTGTCAACCACGTAATTTCTTTTCTTGCTGTTATGAAGTAGTACGCTGAACACGATGACATCGTGGTTAGCACGACTGTTTAAGGTATGTATTAACGTTTGAAATGGTTTTTTTTTTTTTTGCTAAAATTTTCTTTGTAATAATGTTAGCTGCAAAATCCTAGTACAGAGCATTGTACGCATAAACAGCAATAACTCAGTGAAAGAAATTTCAAAATTGAGTAATTTTTAGAAAATATATGGCATTTTGAAGAAAAAGAATAATTTTTAATTAATTATTTTTTAAGGAATCAAAAAGTGAAATTGAAGTTTCTGATAGGCCTATATGGTTATGTTAGTCTACTTCATATGTTGTCTGATAAATATCTTAAAAAGGTTGGTTAAAAAATGTAGATTTTCCTCCGAAACGTTAATACATACCTTAATTCGGAAGGACTGGTTTCGACTCCAAGCACGCGGTGCCGTCAGTTGGATTTATCGTGGTTTTTGTAGGCTCTTCTGGCAAATTCAGGAATAGTATCACTCATGGAGATCCATAAACATCTTAAATTCTAAAACCGTTAATCGTCACACTCCATGTGTCATAAGCTGTCTTCTGTGACGAATCAATCATCTGTTCGGTAAATAGTAGTGATATCGATCGATCAAAATATTTAATCGATTAAAGATTTGAATTTAATCGATTAATCGAACTTTGATCGATTTGAAAACAGTTTTAATGTACTGTAATTCATATTTATTGTTAAATTTAAATTTAATTTGTGTTTGGTGATAAGTATAAGTATAAAATATAGTATAGGCCTATGTGTATATACTGTACCATTATATCACAAAACAATACTATTTTCGTTATTTACTAATATATTTATTACTAGCCGTACCCGTGCGCTCCGCTGCACCCGTTAGAAATAAATATAAAGTAATTACATAATTAAAATAGGACATTTGATCCAGGGAACATTCGTGTTTGATAGAAGGATAAATCGTTTAATATGTTACTTAATTTAAATTGTATTTAAATAATTAAAATGCGATCACTTTGGTCCAGAGACTACTCGTTTGGTGCAATGACAATTCCTTCAACATGTTTCTTAATTTTTATTACATGCATCCATAGTTTAATGAAGACTGACATATCATTTAGATTTAATGTGTATACTTTATTTTACTTGCTATAGGTTTCCATTGAATTATGATAATAACTTAATTTTAACCCTTGTTTTCTACGTATTCAGTAAATGGCGCTTGGGCCACTATGGTTCTGAACCCTTCAAATAACTTATATTATATTATATTATATTATATTATATTATATTATATTATATTATATTATATTATATTATATTATATTATATTATATTATATTATATTATATTATATAAAAAATGTGTTGATAACGGATGTACACCGATAAGTAAGTTTTTAATTTGTTATGGGGGCTCTTGAATCTCAGGAGGAACAAATTTTATTTTACAACAGCGCAACATAATCTGCTTGGCTCATTACCCAAATTGTTTTGCATTGCATTTATTGCATATATATTTTATGTATTTTAACACGATTCAATTGAGCATAGTTAAAATTTGGATTATAAAATAATGGAATGCTAAGCTAACATAATATTACTGCATACTAAATCAATACACTCTCGTTGTTCGTTAATTCTCTGAGATAAACATTATTTTAAGAAATACAGGAAACGAATACACAGAATAGCCTATCAAGTTGTTTGTGCATAAGAAGCTATTTTAATCTTACCTGTCCTCGATTCACTCCGAAGTTACTGTAATAACATTATAGCATTATGTCTATATAGAGAAACTACACTTTCCAATGGTGAAATAATAATTAATTACACAAATCGGTTAATTTAGCTTCCGATATTACTTCATAGAAACAAAGAAACATTCTCTGTAGGCTATGATTCATAGCTTTCGATTGTTGTTGACCAAGGCCCCTTATAGACCAAGTCATTTGTTTATTTCATTACACGGCCTTAGATGGCAGTTATTTTAATTTTAAAACTCATTTATCTCATTAAATATCAGTCCTATCAAAATGTTTCAAAGCATAAAACTTATCGGAAATGATTTTTGAAGAAATTTTTGTTATGTAGAATGTTTCACAAAAATCAATAATAAGCGAGATATTTCGATTTATTTAATTCAGATCCCCTTATAACCCCCTTTTAAATAATGTATTTTGAATGCCATATAGCCTAAAATCTAAGTTACAACGAACATAATTTATATTCCAATTTTCATCGAAATCAGTTCAGCCATTATCGCGTGAAAAGGTAAGAAACAGACAGACAGACAGACAAACAAAAATTTCAAAAAAGCGATTTTCGGTTTCAGGGTGGTTAATTATATATGTTAGGGCCAATTATTTTTGGAAAATCGAAAATTACCAGAAAAATTTCGACTACAGATTTATTATTAATATAGATGTAGGCTTATAATTTATTGTGTTAATTTCTCCGGGAATTTTTTAGACAAACACAAATAAAAAAGTATGAGGACTCACCTAGTTAAAACTGCTTCATCCATGATTTTAAACATGTGAGTGCATTCACATGCTCAGAATTAAGTGCCGCTCTACATGTAGTAACAATGTTTCCTGCATCACTAAACAGGAATTTCTTTTTTCTGTCAAGCACTTCTCCACGATCATTCAATTTAAATCCATACGCTTTCACCGAGTTTACGTGTTAGATTATCATATGACATAATGGAGTTTTCATTTTTTTTACAGGCCACAAAAATCTGATTTTTTTCTTTAGCAAACTAAACACCCAAGCTTCATCTAGAAACTCAGTAAAGAAACTGCAACAGAACAGTAGGCTGGCCCCTATATTGTAATCGTGTTACAAAATTTTAGAAAAAGAAGAAGATAGTTGCTGTCTCACTTGTACACAGTGTAGCCATGGCTAAGGGATGAGGGGGGCGAATTCCAGAAAAGTATGTATTTCATATGCTGGGAAGACGAGCTGACAAAGTTAAGAGGGTTTCGCATTGTGTATCAACTTTCAATAGGGGTAGAAGAGGTCACTGTCCACGTATCTTAATCTCTTTATGAAGTGTTTATGCGAAGATTTGCCCTACGCTACCTAGTGCCTGCTTTGCAGTTATAAAATAACGGTACTGTCGTGTTTGAAGTAAACAATTTCTGAGAGACAAAATATTGTTGGAATTTTTACTCTGACATTGTATTAACAATAGTAATATACGTTACAAGAGCGGTATGTTGACGTTTTCATGGTCGAGGAAAGGATTGAAAAAGCGAAACGTAATTGAGCTTTTTTAATTTCCGAGAACATGAAAACAAACATACCGCTCGTGTATCGTACATTATTTTGTGCGAAGATCGTTTATTACATACCTGAAAGACGAATTTCTAATTAGTTGCAATGAAATCTCCATCTTGGTTTCTGTTTAATGACGGCAACTTCGGAAAACCAAAATATCTTTCTTCAACATTGTTGCTTTAAAATGTTTTCTGTGTTTACTATACTCCAGCAGGCCGTGATATACGTCTGTCTTTTTTTTCCCCCAGTCTATAAATGCGAACTTAAAACAAACGGTAAGGTTATGTAACGATTTATTTTTCATTTTAATATTTTAACAATATTATTTATATAACATATTGCAGTAATAACATCGGCATCTGGAATCTTGTTGATTTTTTCACGGTTTCCTTAATGTTACTTGTATCAGGAATGCAATAAGTTTCGTGGAGTAGTCGACTTTACTTAATTTTTGCAAATATTTAAAAACAATAATTAACATTGCAATTTAGGTGAAATTGCAGTGGTAAGTTTCCAATTTATAATTATTACTATGTTAAACGTCTCTAAAAATAATATGTTAAAAGCCTAAAGCAGTAAAATGAATGTGGCGCTTAAGCGGTAAGAAGAGGGAAATTGTTATGTGTGTTACGTTGGGAATACTGAATGTGGTATTTCACACTTACCGCGTATTGGTTCTGTGCGGAAAACAAGCAAATACGCACGATCTCGCACAAAATAATAATAATAAATATCCAGTACAACTGATTAACTTTAATCGACTTGATTATTCCATTAAATATTTTTGATCGATTAATCTTACAACAGAAATTGATCGATTAATCGATTAAATCCCACAATACTAGTAAATAGGGCGAATTGGCCGAAGATGTAAGTAGCCCTCTGTCGTAAGAAATGAGAGATGTGGGTAGCTGAACGGAATTCAGGCAAAAATGACGTAGCGACATGCACTGATAATAATTTGTCGTGATTTCATGTAAAAATATGTATCCTGGTAGGTTCAATTTATGAACAGGTTTTAACATAACAGCATACGTTCCACTTGTAACCTTGTAACAGCAGGAAAACAATCACACTGTTTGACGATGACAATCCCCGACAGTAAAACCTGTTATATCGAAAAAGAATTAATAACTATTTATCTAGAAAATGAAGCGTATCACATACTCCACGACGTATCTCAACTTTATCACCAAAAATTCAGAAAACTTGAAAATCTTTGTGTAGGCGTCAAATATTACGTGCTAATAAAATATTTTGGTGTTATTCTGATCGTCCTGGGTTAATTCTGTGCTATAGATAGTATTTACTGAAGATTTTACAGTATATACTTACACAGTTGTTTTATTTTATATACTCGTGGGTAACCCTATAATAGTAGAAAAACAAATTTATTGTTTTTTCGTTCTTTTTTTATTTATAGAATACAGGTCCACTACGGAAATTTAAATTTAATTCTATTGTCATAAGAGATTTAAAATGGATGCCGCAAAAAAATTCATGTCCAATCTAGTTGGAATGTTGGAGTTAAAAGGAAATTTTTGTACAAACGTGTCTCTCTTACTAAAAATGGGAGACAAAAAAAAGCACGTGATAGTTATTTATTCCTCCGCAAGGCGCCGCTTTGTATTGAGCTGTTGTACTTAATCTTCCTGTTTCGTGGAACTGTTTTCGAGTCAAAAAATGTCTGTAACTGAAACACAAATAAATTCAGTAGTTCTCCTACGCGCCGCCTCCGAACTCCCCCTACAGCCTACATACTCTTTACACATTTCCGCGTAGGCCAGCCGTGGCGAAAAAGTGATCGTGCGCCGAGCCACTATGTCACCTGCAACGTGCATAGCACCTATGGAGGGAGGCGGACACTCGAAGGGGAAGTGAAGCAACTGTCTGACTTATTAACGGATTTTCATTTTCCTTACGTCAAGCACTTATATATAATTTTATACAGTACAAGGCTACAAACTAATGTTTAGTACGTGTAACGAAGAAAGAAATGAACAGTAAATTAATAATATCACAACCTAAAATTAACTGTCTTCAGAATGTGTCTGCGACAAAGTTTCAAAATCAGGAATTATGTCACTTACTGCCAGTCGTAGTTGATCACGAAGGTATTTGTCTGTCAGTCGTGATCTAAATTTGGTTTTTACTATTTTCATTGTTGAAAATAATTTTTCACAAACGTAAGTTGTAGAGAACATGACTTCAACGGAGCAAGCGAAAGAACGAAGCTTCGGATATTTATTTTTTGGCGAAAATTTGAAAAGTTTAACATTTGTCAAGTCCTTAATATCACATTGTAAAGCTGTGAGCTAACCTCATTATTCGTACATCTGCTGAAAAAAGAATCGAAGTACAGAGATAATAATAATAATAATAATAATAATAATAATGATAATAATAATAATAATAATAATAATAATAATAATAATAATAATAATAATAATAATAATAATAATAATAATAATAATAATTGTGGTTTTAGGCGTAATAGATCAACTATTGACCAGATATTTTGTATTCGACAGATAATGGAGAAAAAATGGGAGTATAAGGGTACATTGTATCAGTTATTCATAGATTTCAAAAAGGCATATCACTCGATTAAGAGAGAAGTTTTATATGATATTCTTATTGAATTTGGTATACCCAAGAAACTAGTTCGATTAATTAAAATGTGTCTCAGTGAAACGTACAGCAGAGTCCGTATAGGTCAGTTTCTGTCAGATGCGTTTCCAATTCACTGTGGGCTAAAGCAAGGAGATGCACTATCACTTTTACTTTTTAACTTTGCTCTAGAGTATGCCATTAGGAAAGTCCAGGATTGTATTCTTCACCTGACATAATTAGGAACATTAAATCCAGACGTTTGAGATGGGCAGGGCATGTAGCACGTATGGGCGAATCCAGAAATGCATATAGAGTGTTAGTTGGGAGGCCGGAGGGAAAAAGACCTTTAGGGAGGCCGAGACGTAGATGGGAGGATAATATTAAAATGGATTTGAGAGAGGTGGGATATGATGATAGAGAAAGGATTAATCTTGCTCAGGATAGGGACCAATGGCGGGCTTATGTGAGAGCGGCAATGAACCTCTGGGTTCCTTAAAAGTGAGTGACATGTAGTATAATGCCGTTTTATGTTATACAACCGTTTTTTTCGTAAAACTTGTGAACAAATCATACATCATCATATTGTCAGCAAAAAATGCGTCCTCCTATCCTACTTGAAACTTTCGTTTTTGTAGAGGTATATGGTTTCGAGAGAGACATTACGACTATACGCTACTCGCAGGTCAGAGACAAATACAAATGGAACGGAGTTTGACTCCAGTGAGTGAGAGGGTGGTGGTTGGGGAAGGTTAGAAGCAAGAGAAATGCATAGCTCTCACTGCGAGCCACAATGTCCTCGCGAGTCACATTTTCGCCACGGCTGCTGTAAAGTGTTCATTATTTGACGAAACCTGGAGGCGAAAAACTTTTGCCCTGTAAGAGGAGTTGTAGCGGATAGGAAAGTTGAGTGACTGGGAATTCTCTTTATCGAGGCCTTGCGAATAAAGGGCCCGCGATTCGACGGCCAAAATGCCTATGGCGTGTCTCGTGGTTCGCGGACCTCTGTGTGAGCACGGAGAGTAATAATCGCTTAATGGTTTTTGCAGACCGGTTGTTCGCATTCATAAACACTAGAGCTCATGCGGGCCAATTAGAAACAACGTATTTCGCCAGCTGCTTCATTGTTATCTTTCCGATACCGCTGCTTTGTACAACTCACGTTTTTTCTGCAGGTTTTTAATTTTCGCTCGTATTAAATAAACACAACGCACAAAACACTGACAAGAAAGAACATGGAACTGGAGATTGCGGTCGAGCTCCAGGCTTGGAATATTAACCAATCAGACAGCGACGAATGAATGCAATCACCGCCTGTACAGGATCATCGTGATGATCGGCAATGTCATTGGTTCTCGAACTTATTATTAGGGAAAGGAAGTTCATGCATTTGCATATTTGTTCTCTATCATTGTGTGAATATGCTGAAAGATTATCTACAACGAATCACACATTTCTGAATACAATGATATTACTTTTATTGTGCATAAAAGTGCATATTTTGCCTTTATTTATAAAAGCATCATATTTTAACATTTATGCACGGAAACTGCATATTATGTATGTTTATTTATCTTTCCCTCATTTTTAAAAGTGTGTAACCTCGTAAACACGACTAATTTATGTTCATGAATTTTGAACGTAACGATGACGCCCTCATAGGGAGCCTCTCAAGTTAGCAATTGGTATTCCTCTACTGCAGTCTTTAGCAGATTTCGATAGAACAATATCCAGTTTAACATCAGTTCCAGGAAATGTAGGAGATAAAATGAACGAGAAAACAGCTTAATATTCTTTCCAAAAATCCTGGCTATTACCAACTTAAAGAAATTCAAGATTTTTTTTTTTCAGTAGGTTCTTTTACGACGCTTTATCAACAGCTTAGGTTATTTAGCGTCTGAATGAGATGAAGGTGATAATGCGGGTGAAATGAGTCCGGGGTCCAGCACCGAAAGTTACCCACCATTTGCTCATATTCGGTTGAGGGAAAACCCCGGAAAAAACCTCAACCAGGTAACTTGCCCCGACCAGGAATCGAACCCGAGCCACCTGGTTTCACGGCCAGACGCGCTAACCGTTACTTCACAGGTGTGGACGATATTTTTGTTATATTTTCCAAAATTGAATCGATATTAACTATAAATCTGAATTTAACACAACGTAAATACACTAAAGTCGCGTTTAACCGAATTTGATGGAACCAACGATGATTTGCATTCGCGTGTTAAATATTATCGTACCAGGTTGACTAGTTTCAGCCTGTTATGGGCCATCTTCAGAACTGGTTGGTGCTGGTCTTGGCGCCTTTTGTTTACGTTTCATGTGGGTGTGTGTTTGTGTAGTGTAATGTGGAGTCAAAGAGTGTGTGTGTTCTGAAATTGAGTTGTGTGTTGAGAATTTCTTTTGGATGTGTTTTTGCGTGTCTGTGTATTTCGTATTGTTCTAGTGTGTTTAGTTTCTGGCTTTTTGGTTGGATGTATAGAATTTCCATGTCTGTGTTGATTTTTTTATTGGGTTATTTTACGACGCTGTATCAACATCTAGGTTATTTAGCGTCTGAATGAGATGAAGGTGATAATGAGTCCGGGATCCAGCACCGAAAGTTACCCAGCATTCGCTCGTATTGGGTTGAGGGAAAACCCCGGAAAAAAAACCTCAACCAGGTAACTTGCCCCGACCGGGATTCGAACCCGGGCCACCTGGTTTTGCGGCCAGACGCGCTGACCGTTACACCACAGGTGTAGACTGTCTGTGTTGATGTCTCTGTAGGTGTGGTTAGCATTTGTGATGTGTTCTGCATGTGTGGTAGTGTTTTGTGATTTTGTTATGGCTGTGATGTGTTGCAAAGGACCAGAAACTAAACACACAAGAAAAATACGAAATATACAGACACACAAAACACATCGAAATGAAATTCTCAACACACAACTCAATTTCAGAATACACACACTCTTTGACTCCACATTACGCTATATAAATACACTCCCACAGGAAACAAAACAAAAGGGACCAAGACCAGCAACAACCAGTTCTGAAGAAGGCCAATAACAGGCCGAAAATGTTAACCAGGTACAGTAAAATTTTACACGGAAAAGATTATTCTAAATTATTATGTGCTCTTTGAATTGTTGTTCTGTGGTTACTAGGAAACCATAATCATAAAATGACAATCGGTAGAGAGAGAGAGAGAGAGAGAAACTCATCCGGTCTTAATTAAGGATGACCATGAGGATCCGGAAATTAATAGCAAATAAATATAATTAATTAAATATGAATATTGTTATAAAAATAAAATGTAATAATGAAGCACCATTGATTATCAATTATAAAATAAAATCTTAGAAGATGACTATAAAATTATACTGATAAATAAAATATTTTATTTAAAATTAGCATATCCTTAATTAAGGCCTTCTGAGTGGTATAAATGAAACTGTATAATCTGCAGGGAATCTTTGAGAATTTGCGAGATGATTTTTTGAATTTCAAAAGATGATATGTAAATTTTGGTAAAGAACTCCGAGCACCAAAAAATAAAACCTCTCACTGACCAACTGAAAACAAGGATGTTATACTTGGCACTGAGGTAGGGAATGCAAGGTTCATAAATGGCCCTCTTTTCATGATCAACCTGATGAGCTTGGTTTAGATCTCTCTCCATGCGTATAGTTGGATCTATGATAATAGCCTTTTGTTGTTGCCTGTTTGTTGCTATTATATCCGCTCTTCTGTGAGAGTCGTCTTCAGAAATGCAGTGGACCTCTTCATGAACAGCTGTTAGAGAGACGACCATATTTTCTCTGCATACACCGCTTAAACAAGAATTTTCGTGTGTATACAGCAAAGCAATTCCCATGTACAGCTATACGCTGCTTATACATCCATCGCTTATGCATGGTTTATTAGTAACGATTGTGCGAGATCGTGCGTATTTGCTTGGTTTCCGCACAAAACCAAGCCGCGGTAAGTCTAAAATTCCACATTCAGTATTCCCAACCTAACACACATAACAATTTCCCTCTTCTTACCGCTTAAGTGACATATTGATTATATTGCTTTAGGCTTTTAACATATTATTTTAGAGACGTTCAATATAGTAATAATTATAAATTGGAAACTTACCACTGCAATTTCACCTAAATTGCACTGTTAATTATTGTTTTTAAATATTTTCAAAAATTAAGTAAACTCAACAACTCCACTAAAGTTACTACATTCGTGATGCAAGTAACATTAAGGAAGCCGTGAAAAAATCTACAAGATTCCAGATGCAGATGTTATTACTGCGATATGTTATATAAATAATATTGTTAAAATATTAAAATGAAAAATAAATCATTACATAACCTTACGGTTTGTTTTAAGTTCGCATTTATAGACTGGGGGGGGGGGGAAATACAGACTTATATCACGGCCTGCTGGAGTATAGTAAACACAGAAAACATTTTAAAGCAACAATGTTGAAGATAGATATTTTTGTTTTGCAAATTTGCCGTCATTGAACAGAAACCAAGATGGAGATTTCATTGCAACTAATTAGAAATTCCTCTTTCAGGTATGTAATAAACGATCTTCGCACAAAATAATATACGATACACGAGCGGTATGTTTTCTTTAAATTCTCGGAAATTAAAAAAGCTCAACTACGTTTCACTTTTTGAAACTTTTCCTCGAACATGAAAACTTCAACATACCGCTCTTGTAACGCATATTACTATATCTGTTCCAACTCTGTATAAATCTCGTATAAAAATTATATCCTCTTTATTAGTAAGAATGTTGTAATAAGTTATGTTATCTTTTTTATTGCGACTACCATTCTCTGATCCTCGAGCCGTGACTGATTTAAACTCCGCAATAACCAGAGGAGGATTCGGCACTGCAGACAGGCTTGAGTATCACGTTCGTCTTCACTCTTGTTCGAGTCTTGAAGCGGCGACAGAACCTGGGATCGATTTTTGTCTGTGGAAGGGTCCTGCCACTCGCTACCTTGTTAGGAACTTGATGAGGATCCCAGCATCATCCGAGAAGGGCACTTGAGAGTGTTCCCTGACCTTTCTGAATAACTCGCTACTGTCGCGGAGGGGAGGTGTGTACGGAGGGGGAGTATTTCGTTTCTCTTTGTGGCAGTTCGTCAACTCGGGCAAGACAGACGTAGACATCAATACACGAGCCAACTCAGTTGATGAAGGAGATCACCCCAATTAAAAATTATCCTAATTTTCATGTTCTGAATTTCAGTCACTGCAATCTAGTCTAAGATTATTTAAATACGCGAGGTTTTTCGGCAAAATAATCGAGTAAGGATGGATAGAACAGAGAAAAATTATACATCTTGATTACACAACTTTTAACACTGTATCACTTCCGAAGATGACCGAAAATAGGTCGAAACATGTTAACAAGGTACGTTAATAATATTTAACACAAGAAAGTTCATATCATACATATTCCGAAGAGAGAAATTCTCTCCGGCACCGGGACTCGAACTCGGGTTTTAAACTCTTCGTGCTGACGCTCTATACACGAAGTCAGACCGGATTCCAGGTTCGATGCCGGATCGAATCCCCTCAGTTCAAGTTCTACCTTTCAATTTTTCCTTTGGTGGCTTACCCTCATGTACTGCAGTAGTAGTAGTAGTAGTAGTAGTAGTAGTAGTAGTAGTAGTAGTAGTAGTAGTAGTAGTAGTAGTAGCAGTAGCAGTAGCAGTAGCAGCAGGGAGTAGTAGTAGTAGTAGTAGGTTCATTTTGCCTGGCAGAGTTAAGGCCATGAGGCCTTCTCTTCCACTCAACTAGGTTTCAATAATATACATGAAATACAAAATTAGATTACAAAACAACACAAAACAAAATACCTTAGAAATTACATAAAATATAGTAGAAAATTACAAATAGTCAAGATCAGTTTGACATAATTAGGAACATTAAATCCAGACGTTTGAGATGGGCAGGGCATGTAGCACGTATGGGCGAATCCAGAAATGCATAGAGAGTGTTAGTTGGGAGGCCGGAGGGAAAAAGACCTTTAGGGAGGCCGAGACGTAGATGGGAAGATAATATTAAAATGGATTTGAGGGAGGTGGGATATGATGTTAGAGAATGGATTAATTTTGCTCAGGATAGGGACCAATGGCGGGCTTATGTGAGGACGGCAATGAACCTCCGGTTTCCTTAAAAGCCAGTAAGTAAGTAAGTAAGTAAGTAAGTAAGTAAGTCAAGATCAGTTACATGATATAAAATTACAAATAGTCAAGATCGGTTACATAATATATAAATAAAGTAGAAAATTACACATAATCAAAATCAGTTACATAACATAAGGGGAATATACATACTCACACACACCCACACACACAAACACACAATTTATAAGACCTAAAATGCTTGAGATAAATTCGACGATTAATTCACTTGAGATATATTATACAGTTAATATACTAATAGGAGAATACATGTGGGTTACAAGACATAAAATGTTGATTAGCAAAGTCGTACTAAATGGCATACAAATACAAATGATTAAGTAATATGTCAAGATAATAAAAAAAAAAAGAAAAAAAAAAGAAGAGAGAGGAGAAAAAAATAACAACTTGGTCATTTAAGACTATTTAGAAACTTCCGCAAGAGTCTAGTTCTGTTCATTAAAGACATTTCTAAGTAGAGTGTACTTAAAAGATTTTAGACTCCGACTGCTCCTGATTTCCTGTGACAAGGAATTCCAGGAACGGGCTGTGTGTATTGTGAAGGAAGCAGAGTAGAGAGATGTTTGATGGTTACAGGTACGATTTGCAGGAGTGAGTAGAAGGTAGTTAAAAGAAAATTTTGATATTCATTTTGTTGTCCAATTAGTTATAATTCAATCAATATAATTCAATAAAAAATAAAAATAATAAATAAATCATTCCGGTGTCATAACAGCTGTCGCCCTCTTCAGGAAGCCAAACGCAACTCCTCTCCGTTCATCCATTGACCTGGCTGTAATCCTCTAGAATCCATAGCTGCTAGTACGCTCTTCATCCGAGTCTTCTTTGGTCGTCCTTTTCTCCTTCTTTCTGGTGGGATCCATTCCATAATTATTTTTGGTAATCGTTGTTCTGGCATTCTTCTGATATGACTATATACCACTGCAACCTTTTCCTTTCTATTACATCTATAATATCTGTCTCATCTTTCACTTCCATCATTTCTTTTATTCGTCTATTTCTTATTTTTTCCATTTTAGATTTCCCAGCAGATCTTAGGACATCCATTTCTGTAGTTAAACTTCTTTTTGTTTTCCTAGTTGGAATTTACCATCCTTCAGCTCCATATTTATTTATTTATTTATTTATTTATTTATTTATTTATTTATTTATTTATTTATTTTATTCAATTTATTTAACTTATTTAATGTATTTATTTAACTTATTTAATTTATTTATTTATTTATTTACTTATTTATTTATTTTATTCAATTTATTTATTTAATTTATTTAATTAATTTATTTATTTATTTACTTTATTCAATATATTTAATTTATTTATTTAATTAATTTATTTAATTTATTTTATTTATTTATTTATTTACTTATTTATTTATTTATTTATTTTATTTATTCAATTTATTTAATTTATTTAATTTATTCAATTTATGTAATTTATTTATTTAATTTATTTTATTTATTTTATTTATTTTACTTATTTATTTATTTATTTATTTATTTATGTCATACTTTGGACTATGGTTTTACATATTTGTAATTTTCTATTTTTTGTCATATTTTTACTCTGCCAAATAGAATTTAGAGCATTTATTGCTTATTTTGTTCATCTAATTCTGTTTTTAATTTCCACTGTATTATCTCCTGAATGGTCTATCTTCATGCCTAAATAAGTGCATTCAATACATGGTTCTAATTCTTCTCCGTTATCAAACTTTAAATTTCATTTTCTTCTCCCATACATAAATATTTAGTTTTCCCTATATTTATGGAAAATCCTCATTTTTCATATTTTTCTTTCAGTTTTCTTGCCAAATATTCCATATCATGATGATCATGGGCGAATAATATCTGCAAAATTAATTGAGAATATGTGTGTGTTTTGAACTGGTATATCCATTTGTTGGCATTTCCTTCTCCAGTCCCTTAAGCCCACTGTAATCTGATTTTCAATTTTTATCTTCGAAACTGATCCTTTGTATAATGATTTTACGGCTTCTATTAACATTGTATTGATGTTTGAACTATCTAAAGTTTTCCATAATTCACAGTTTTATTTTACACTTGTGCGTTTATTTTTATAAATTTCGTCCAATAACTTATAATTAGGGCTTGGGTTTCTATGACCTAAAAAAATCTGACAGTATACATGCATTTATATCCTAAAAAGCAGAGAAGTATGACATAAAAACTTTATTACTCAGGAAAAAAACGTTTTGTTCATAATTTTAGAAAATTGTGTTTATAAATATTTACTCCTTCTATGGCCTACCTTTGTGGCGTAAGAGTTAGCATGTCTAACCGTGGATCGAAGGAATGGTGAACGGGAAAAAAGTTCCGGGCAGAAGAAGATATCAGATGATAAAGAACATTAAGGGCCGAATTCTTAGTCAACACTTATCGTAAGGAAACACTTAAGCAGTTGCTATATTTATTTCCAATTCATAAATCCCACTGAAGTGAACACTTATTCAAATAAGGTAGCTTGTCAGCTTACTCAAGCGTTTCCTTACATGCATTGTAATCAGCTGATTCGGTATACAATAGATGATGATTATGATTTAATTTAATTTATTGAGTTCTGTAATTAAAATGAAAATGAGTTTCGGCAACCAAAAGATATATCAGAGATATGGAAAATCCTTTAGAGATGTATAATGATCAACAATTTAAGAGGAGATACCGTTTCGACAAGAACACCGTTGTGAATATTGTGATGTCTCTCATTTAAATTCACAATGCAACCATGAGGCTTACCGATTTCGCCACTGCTGAAAGTACTGGTTGCTTTGAGATTTTATGATACAGCAGCATTTCAGGTAGATTTAAGTGGATTTTTTTTTCGGAAAGTATTCACGTGCCAACAAAGTGTTATTTGCATTTTTTTATGTATTCTACCCAAGGAATAAGCTGTTAAAATTTGCGTAATTATAACATTTCCACTTTGTTTAGCATAAAAATAACTGAAAAATAAATTACAATGATTTACTTACAGGAATATTTCCGGAGTTTGCATTAAACTCAACTGCAATTTTGTTCCATGTTAATTTCTTCTTTTGGAGAGAACAATTATCATTTTTTTTTACTTTCGACGATATCTCCATATTTCATAACTAGTTATCTTAGGCAGGGTTTGGAATTGAACGGGTTACATCAGCTTCTTGTCTATGCAGATGACGTGAATATGTTAGGAGAAAATACACAAACGATTAGGGAAAACACGGAAATTTTACTTGAAGCAAGTAAAGCGATCGGTTTGGAAGTAAATCCCGAAAAGACAAAGTATATGATTATGTCTCGTGACCAGAATATTGTACGAAATGGAAATATAAAAATTGGAGAGTTATCCTTCGAAGAGGTGGAAAAATTCAAATATCTTGGAGCAACAGTAACAAATATAAATGCCACTCGGGAGGAAATTAAACGCAGAATAAATATGGGAAATACGTGTTATTATTCGGTTGAGAAGCTCTTATCATCCAATCTGCTGTCCAAAAATCTGAAAGTTAGAATTTATAAAACAGTTATATTACCGGTTGTTCTGTATGGTTGTGAAACTTGGACTCTCACTCTGAGAGAGGAACATAGGTTAAGGGTGTTTGAGAATAAGGTGCTTAGGAAAATATTTGGGGCTAAGCGGGATGAAGTTACAGGAGAATGGAGAAAGTTACACAACACAGAACTGCACGCATTGTATTCTTCACCTGTCATAATTAGGAACATTAAATCCAGACGTTTGAGATGGGCAGGGCATGTAGCACGTATGGGCGAATCCAGAAATGCATATAGAATGTTAATTGGGAGACCGGAGGGAAAAAGACCTTTAGGGAGGCCGAGACGTAGATGGGAGGATAATATTAAAATGGATTTGAGGGAGGTGGGGTGTGATGATAGAGACTGGAATCATCTTGCACAGGATAGGGACCGATGGCGGGCTTATGTGAGGGCGGCAATGAACCTTCGGGTTCCTTAAAAGTCATTTGTAAGTAAGTAAGTAAGTAAGTAAGTTATCTTAGCTCACTTCTTTCTTTTCTGTAAAATGCTTTCTGGACATCTTGTATAATTTTTAGCTCTATAATATTTACTTCTGTATTTGTGTATGACAATAATGCCGATTTAACAATTTGAAGGCGCTGGAAAACAATTGAATGTAGGAAAGCGCTCACGTCTAGCCATGTTGCCATATTTCTTTCGATGTCAAGGGAATGCTCAGGGCATATGAATGAGTAGCGTCTCTGCAATACGATCTGAAATAATTGCTAAGGAAACACTCATTACTTAAGCGTTTCCTCATTTTATAAGTGACGACTATGAATTCGACCCTAAGATATATGGATCATATGCGGAGACAATAAGGACGCCGAAAAGAGGGAAGATTGGAGAATGCTGGGTTTGCAGTAAAGATCTGCCCTTGGCCAGAAAACTACGTACGTGTGTGTCACTTGTAGCAAATTGAATGTTATGTGATCACTCTCCTATTATATACAACACTAGTGGCTTGTGCAGCAAATGCTGCTGCAAACTAAGTTCGTTAGACGTTCAAATAAACATTTTTCAGATTTATTTTCAATGAGAATACTTGTCTTTTTGATAGTCATTTGCTTCCATGATAATGAAACATACTCCCTCTGAATGGACTTTTTTTAGGCCAAATACTTTTTCTTGAACCTATCCAACTTCAGTTTTTGAGTTTCAACGCGAAAACGCAAGTATCAATGTCAGGACGAAAGCAGTAGCTATTTCAGTCATTGTGGATTGTAGGCAAAAGTTAAAAATAATGTCAAGTTTGCTAAGCTTTCGAACAATAGCATTTTCGTATTGCTGCTGCTTGTAGAACTTGAAATGTAGAGCGTAAAATCATTTTATCCTACTAAGAGATCTTGCTGAAATGATCTGGAGACTACAAAATTTTCTAGGCCTCTTATTTTATCAGTAAGTAATACCTTTTTATCTTTCCTTAGGAACTGTAATTTTTGCGCTCTCTCGAGCCAATACTGAAGACAATGACACATATCAATATTTATACTACACCGCCATTAAGTATATGGAAAAGACCCAACCCCACTGGGTTAATAAGTATAAAAATATTTTATTTTTAATAACAATATTATTATCTTACTTAAGTTTTGTAGTTATATATAGCAGCCACTCAGTAAATTATAGAAATGAAGACCTAAATTAAGATATTCTCTACATTTACTTACATAACCTCAAAACGTTTCACTTTCATGTCATCAATATAGCATCAATATTATATACAATTAATGAAAAAATAAATACATCATGATATTAACTATAATAATATTTAATTTCTAATGGTAATAATGTCATCAGACTCAACCTCAAGTTTCGTAGATTTGAATATCCAATACACAGCTGTACTCAGAAAATTATACACTGCAGAATCAGTTTTTAATAACAAATTGAATTGAGCTCTAAATATGTCAGCAATCCTTCAGGTCATGGCCTTCGTGTAATAGCCTATTGTTTATTGTAGTGTGTGTTTTGTTCTGAAATTCAATCAAGTCGGCCGTGATTCAATAAAATTAGTTCTCAAAACTGACAACAGATGGATTTTGGACAATAGGAAAACTGAAAACTACTACTTTTCCGAAAAACTTTTTGTTCCAAGCTTCAAAAAGAGGGGCCATTTATTGAAATCCGTTCAGCCGTTTTCCCGTAATTTCCATTACTAGTTCAAATTATATATATATATATATATATATATATATATATATATATATATTTAAGTGCCACTATTGAATACATTTAGACAAGCCACTTCTGAGGTTGTTCTCTCTTTTCTTGACACATATTTCAGTGAATATTTCTCTTTTATTGGATGCGGCATACAGTATTAATTTCAATTCATAAGCTTCTAAGTATTGAACTGTTTTTAATTAATTTTTAAATTTGTAATTATTAATACTCAAACATTATTTAATTTTCCCTAAAAGTTAAAACGGAAATATAGAAGGTAGATGAAACAGATGTACCTATGTAAAATGTAACAAACCTCCTACATCTATATTAAGTATTAAATTACATAATACTGATTGTTGTCTTATACAATGTAAATGCCCGATTATTAAAGAGTCCTCTGAAGTTAAGTATTTAGGCATAATTTTCGATAATCATTTAAAATGGAACCAACACATTAATTACCTTTGTAATAAATTACGTAAAATATTATATTATTTTGTTTTATTGAGGAATTACTTGTCAATAAGTTTATTACGTACAATATATTTAACTTTATTTCAATTGGTAATTATGTATGGAATTATAGGATGGGGTAGCTCATTTAAATCCAATTTTAATCCACTTTATTTATTACAAAAGAAAATAATTAAAATATGTCTTCATAAACCTATTGATTTTCCATCTCAAAATTTGTTTCTAGACTTTAATATACTTAACGTAAGACAAATTTATTACATTGTATTAATAAAATTCATACATAAAAATCGAAATAATTTTGAATTGTATTCTCATAGTTATGAAACAAAAAGTATGAATTCTTTAAGATTGTTTGAACCAAAATGCAACACTGTGACAGTATTTAATCATAGTAGTAATTTAGGGCCAAGAATATATAAGAAATTTATATTTAAATATCCTAATCTTGTCAAATCTAATAGTTCTAGTATTAAATTTAAAAAGTTATGTATGGATTTTATAAAAATTGAAAAATTGTAAATTTAAATTTAAATACTCTAATTGCAGAATAGACATAAGACAAATTGTATTGTATAATTATTAATTTCAATTCAGGAATCCGCCCCTGAGCACGAGTTCTCCTCTTTCAGGGGCGAGCTAAAGTGTTTCTGTATATAGTATATTTTATGTTACAATTATTAGCAAAATAATAAATAAATAAATAAATAAATAAATAAATAAATAAATAAATAAATGTTATGAACTTAATACCGATCTTCATTTTTCAGTTAATGTGCAGTTTTAATATTTTCTTTGCATATATCATCTTCATATGACCTATACGTTTCGTCATACATAAACAAAATTAGTCTATTAATCTCTCGTGAAGACACGCCATTTTACTGAATGCCATTTTACTGAATGCTGGCTTCTTCATACCCTTTCCGATAGTGTTTTTGCTTTCTCTCTCTATTCAGTAATGTTGATGATAAAGCTTGTAGTTTGTGAAGTTGCGCGTTTACAGTTTCGCTTGCATCTCGCGCTTTACGCTCACGAAAATCATTGTAGAGAGGTTGCCATGAATGCTCTTTTATCTCGTTCTTTTAAAAACGAATGTTGTAGAATAAAAATCACGCCACTCTTGTAAATTTTTGAAGACAGTACATTAGGGTGCATAATTAAACTGTAAAGAATCTAGTTCCAAAATTCGTAGGATTTCTAAAAATTCTTTGTGGTAAGTGTGTAAGAATGATGAAATTTTTAGTTAAAAATTAAAAAACAAAATCTGCACAAAGCAATTAACAACATATTTTTAACTTCAGAACACTGACCAATTAAGGAAATGGCACTTCTGAAGAGTTCATTCTCTATTTGTAATATTTTTTTTACCCTTAAAACTGAAGAAAAAAGGTATTTTACTAACAACTTCAAATTAGTGTAACTCTCAGCGTATTCCGAATCTCACCGGTCCGGTGGCATCAATGACGTCACGTTGCAGCGAAATAAGGAACAAAACTGCTGGAAGGATGGATGGCTGTCATGGCGACTGTACAAGTTGTTGTCTGTGCTACGGTAGCAAAATTTTGCGAAATTTCCGTACTGCCATCTCGTTCAAAGAAAAGATAGCATAAACAATTTATTTCTTCAACCAGTAGTAATAACGGGTCCGTTGACATGTTCGCTCATAAGCCATTAACATATTGTTTTTACGTTGTGCTCATTACAAACAATACAGCAGAACACACCGCCATGACACAACAGTGCACGATGTCATTCGTCTGCTAATTCCCGCCCTATACAAGAACCAATCAGATTCACTGATGGCGGCTGATGGAGACTGCCACCACCTCTGCAAGTTGATGGCACCGGTGCGACACCGGTGGAGCATCAATGACGTCATCGGTGGAATTCGGAACACCGTGATGCCATCGGATTGCTCACCGGTGAGAATCGGAATACGTTCTCTGAAAATAATGACATTAGATCAATGTTTATATGACATTTCTTGCTCAGAATGTCTTCAGAAATAAGCTCCGTAAGTGACGGTAAATCCTCGTAAATCACCCTGTATGTAAATGCTATTTTAAGGGAAAGTAATATATAGCACAATTAGAAAACTCAAATTTGAACGTTTTATACAGTAAAGCTTTAGAAGTTACGTTATAGTAAGTGTTGACCACAAAAGAGATACCATTTTTCTGCTCAAAATATTTATCCAGGATCTGCCAGTCAAACGCGTTGTGATATGTATCTCATCCGACATGGCAGCATCAAACTCACGTCAGCGCACCAAGTGGTGCGTCTGCGGCTAGGCTTCGGGTTGTTTTTCTTGCCAGCAAGTGCGGACTAACTTTCCAAAGCAAATGTTTCTTCCTGGCAGCGCCGAATACGAAACTTTGCGAGAAAGTTGTGAGAGAGGCTGGGAAGAATGGGGTGCAAGTTTTGTATTAACGATCATTTTTCACTAAACTTGCTTCCTCCAGGATACACATCCTCACGAGTAATTCTGAAGTAATCTGGGATTCCTTTCTTTGCATCGCTAAGACGCGGACATCTCCAATTCAGTCTCTGATTAATCGCTACGCGGAGTTTTATTCAGTCTTCGAATTGTAGTTCCCCGCTGTGGCGGAACCTGCGACTTCACCAGCAATGGAATAAAAAACCGATAAGTGAACTTCAGTACCTACTCGTCTGTCCGAATGCTTAATCAACCGACCCACAACTCAATTAAATAATCTTTGTCTTGTGATCTTGTATCCTAGACAATATACTTATCGACCAGCCCCAAGAAACATCTATCTATCTATCTATCTATCTATCTATCTATCTATCTATCTATCTATCTATCTATCTATCTATCTATCTATCTATCTATCTATCTATCTATCTATCTATCTATCTATCTATCTATCTATCTATCTATCTATCTATCTATCTATCTATCTATCTATCTATCTATCTATCTATCTATCTATCTATCTATCTATCTATCTATCTATCTATCTATCTATCTATCTATCTATCTATCTATCTATCTATCTATCTATCTATCTATCTATCTATCTATCTATCTATCTATCTATCTATCTATCTATCTATCTATCTATCTATCTATCTATCTATCTATCTATCTATCTATCTATCTATCTATCTATCTATCTATCTATCTATCTATCTATCTATCTATCTATCTATCTATCTATCTATCTATCTATCTATCTATCTATCTATCTATCTATCTATCTATCTATCTATCTATCTATCTATCTATCTATCTATCTATCTATCTATCTATCTATCTATCTATCTATCTATCTATCTATCTATCTATCTATCTATCTATCTATCTATCTATCTATCTATCTATCTATCTATCTATCTATCTATCTATCTATCTATCTATCTATCTATCTATCTATCTATCTATCTATCTATCTATCTATCTATCTATCTATCTATCTATCTATCTATCTATCTATCTATCTATCTATCTATCTATCTATCTATCTATCTATCTATCTATCTATCTATCTATCTATCTATCTATCTATCTATCTATCTATCTATCTATCTATCTATCTATCTGTCTGTTTGTCTGTCTGTCTGTCTGTCTGTCCGTCCGTCGATCCTTCCATCTCTGTCTGTCTGCCTGATCATATATCCCATCTTGTCCTATCCTATCTCATCCCATAATTCCTATCTTATCCTATTCATAATTCTTATCTTATGCTATCCTGTATTCCATCTTGCCATATCCTGTATCCTATCTTGTCCTATATCTTGTCTTATTCTGTCCTTCATCCTACCTTATAGTTTTCTATCCTATATCATATCTTATTCTATCTTATATCCTATATCCTATCTTATACCCTATCCTGTATCCTATCTTATCCTATTCTATACCCTGTCTTGTACTACCTTACCTAATACCTTGTCCTACCCTACATCCTATCCTATCCTATCCTATCCTATCCTATCCTATCCTATCCTATCCTATTCTATCCTATCCTATCCTATCCTATCCTATCCTATCCTATCCTATCCTATCCTATCCTATCCTATCCTATATCCCATCTTATTCTATCCTATATTCTATCTTATCCTATCCTGTCTTAAATCCTATCTTGTCATATATATATCTGTCGTCGATTTGCAAAAGGAGACACGTCCAAAATGACAAAGTGTTGGGAAAACACACAAAAAAAAAACATAATAGACTTAAAAAATTAAAATATTAATTAATCCTGAATGTATATAATCCATAGTGATCTAATTAGAAAAAATATATGTACATTTTAATTTGTTAACTTAGTTATAGTTTTTAAGATTTTCCAACACTTTGTTATTTTGGACATGCTCTCTTTTGCAAATCGACGACAAATATATCCTATCTTGTAACCTATCCTATATCCTACCCTAAATTCTATCTTATATCCTATCTTATCCTATCCTATATGCTATCTTATCCTATCCTAGACCCTATCTTATCCTATCTTATATCCTGTCTTATCCTATCCTATACCCTATCTTGTCCTATCCTATATTTTGTCTTATCCTATCTTATGCTATCCTATACTATATCTTATCTTGTCCTATGCTGGCTTATCCTATCTTATATCCTATCTTGTCCTATCCTATATTTTGTCTTATCCTATCTTATGCTATCCTATACTATATCTTATCTTGTCCTATGCTGGCTTATCCTATCTTATATCCTATCTTGTCCTATCCTATATTTTGTCTTATCCTATCTTATGCTATCCTATCCTATATCTTATCTTGTCCTATGCTGGCTTATCCTATCTTATATCCTATCTTGTCCTACCCTACATCATATCTTTTCCTATCCTATATCTTATCCTATTCTATATCCTACATTATCTTATTCTATATTCTCTCTTATCCTATACACTATCTTGGCGTATCCTATATTCTATGTCCTATCTTATCTTATCCTATCATATATGCCATACCATCTTAGTTCTACACTATCCTGATCTTATCCTATCCAATCTGCCTGTCTAATCTGTCTGCTGCCCATCCTACTCATCCATTCATCTTCTCAACTTCCACCCACCTATCTACCTATCTGTGTACCTATATCTATCTACCTACTTAATATCTAACAACCAATTTTCTACCAGCCCATACCTACTGACATACCCTCTACCTACCAATCTTCACACTGCTATTAACAATCTACAGCCGTTCCAACCTACAAGTCTAAATCTCTACCTACCAACCAACCAACCAACCAACCAACCAACCAACCAACCAACCAACCAACCAACCGAACTTCACCTGTAGCTAGTTGCCGAATCCGTAACTAACAACCTGTACCCCTATCTACCTACCTATATTTCTATACATCAAACTGCACTTCAAATACTATAGATTGACAAATCGAATTGAAACCCTGACCGAGTTACTACGTGAGCGCTGGCTGTCTTGGGGAGGAGCAAGTGAGAAAGCACGGGGGGAAGGGAGAGAGCACCATGCACTATGTACTTGCAGATCCACTCACAGTTTGTCAAACCTGCTAACAAAAGCATTAAAAGATTGACTAGTTGCCTGAAATGCTAGCATAATGGAACCTTCCTAGCCGACAGTCGAGGCAAAAATTGAGAATCCGTTATTGTGGTAATACTGGAGAGTGGTTCTTTTATTGGTCGCGATGAGCGTATTCCGAATCTCACCGGTGAGCAATCCGATGGCATCACGGTGTTCCGAATTCCACCGATGACGTCATTGATGCTCCACCGGTGTCGCACCGGTGCCATCAACTTGCAGAGGTGGTGACAGTCTCCATCAGCCGCCATCAGTGAATCTGATTGGTTCTTGTATAGGGCGGGAATTAGCAGACGAATAACATCGTGCACTGTTGTGTCATGGCGGTGTGTACTGCTTTAGTTCTGCTGTATTGTTTGTAATGAGCACAACGTAAAAACAATATGTTAATGATGAAAGAGTGATGGAACGGAGAAAAATTCTCTCCGGCGCCGGGATGTGAACCCGGGTTTTCAGCTCTACGTGCTGATGCTTTATCCACTAAGCCACGCCGGATACAACCCCGACGCCGGTTAGAATCGTCTCAGATTAAGCTCCATCTCTTGGGTTCCCTCTACTCTTTCATCATATGATGACGCAGAATATCTGCATGGAAATATCATATGTACTTCGGTACATCAAAATATATATGATATGCGTAATAAATTACTTCGTGATTTAAGACGGCGCCCATACCGTCGGATCCCGGCCAACCAGTCACTCATTCGAGTGCACCTCAACACATGTATGGACTTCGGTCCTGCGTTCATAGACATCTATGACGTAGTGCAGAGGGCGGCCACTAGAGGGAACCCAAGAGATGGAGCTTAATCTGAGACGATTCTAACCGGCGTCGGGGTTGTATCCGGCGTGGCTTAGTGGATAAAGCATCAGCACGTAGAGCTGAAAACCCGGGTTCAAATCCCGGCGCCGGAGAGAATTTTTCTCCGTTCCATTACTCTTTCATCATAATATGTTAATGGCTTATGAGCGAACGTGTCAACGGACCAGCTATTACTACCGGTTCTAGAAATAAATTGTTTATGATCTCTTTTCATTGAACGAGATGGCAGTACGGAAATTTCGCAAAATTTTGCTAGCGTAGCACAGACAACAACTTATACAGTCGCCATGACAGCCATCAATCCTTCCAGCAGTTTTGTTCCTAATTCGCTGCAGCGTGACGTCATTGTTGTCCACCGGTCCGGTGAGATTCGGAATACGCTGGATGCCCACACACACACTCTCAGATATTTACGTGGTGATTGGTGACTGAATGGCGAGGAGCGAGGGGGAGAGAAGAAAGAAAGAGAGAGATTCCAGAAGTTGGCGTGTTTTACGGGGTTTCACTTGAAGTTGTCGAACTATATAAATCTATTTACATAAAAGTCTGCCTGGGTGGCGCAGTCGGTAGAATGCTGGCCTTCTGTGACCGAGGTTGCAGGTTCGATCCCTGCCCAGGTCGACGGCATTTAAGTCTGCAATATAAGATTACGCGCAAAATTTAAATATAGCGAACTTAAGGAATTACATAAAAACTTTGGGTGTTTAACGAAAACGGATTTAACTTTCGCAGAGAGCATGAAAAAGTCATTAAAATGATCGTTCGTCATGTAAAGCGCCAAAACTTGGCAACCCTGTGTTATACAGGGACATCATTTTATTTTTACTTCAATTTTTATTGTACCTGAGTTTTTGAATGCACTTCACTCTCACCCCTTCTACTAATGAAGTTCAACCGTCCTCCACACAGATCCAAGACCGCATATACAGTCATAGTAGCCTTACGGTCAGAGTAAACAGTACGGTCCAAAAATATGTTCACGTTTTCCAGTGACGAAAGAGCTTTCAATATTGAATCATTTTCGCACAGGTACTGCCGTCCATTTGCCTACGTCGTACCCCGGTTTCCCCCACCAGCTTTTATTCGCCAGCTAGTGGCTGGGCTGTCTTAGCTCTTTTCTGAGAACATTAATTTCTGTTACGAAATGGACGTCTACGTAATATTATACAGACGTGGACAAATTATTAGCAAAATTGAAGATTTTTATTATATATTTTTACAAAATATGATTCTTCAATTTAGACTACAGTTGACATTTTTGTGTATTTCCAAATAATTAGCCAAATTGAAGATTTGTATTGCATATTTTTCAAAATGTAACTCTTCAATTTGGACTACATTTGACATTTTTGCATATTTACAAATTATTAGCAAAACTGAAGGTTTTTATTTTCTATTTTTACAAAATTCGATTCTTCGATTTGGACTATAGTTGACATTTGGGATATTTCCAAATTATTAGCAAAACTGAAGATTTTTGTTTTATATTTTTACAAAATTTGGCTCTTCAATGCAGTTGACATTTTTGCTAATTTACAAATTATTAGCAAAATTGAAGATTTTTATTAGACTATATATTTTTTTTACAAAACTTGACTCTTCAATTTAAACTACAGTTGACATTTTTGCATATTTCTGTCTACTGTAATGATAGGATTTTGCAAAATTGTCAAGTGTATTCTAAATTGAAAAGTTAAATTTTGTAAACAGTATTATCATAAAAATCGTCAATTTTGTTAATAATTTGTCCACGTCTGTACAACTGTTTAAAATAACTTAAGTAAAAGGGTCTCGTTAAGTAATTGTCACGTGATATCCCTCCTTTCTACGACCCTACGACATAACCACTTCGACGGACAGTATATAGCATGTCTGAGTAATTTTGCCTTTTCGCATCGGGTAGAAGTGAAGATTGAATTTACAGTACGTAAGGTACTCTTTTAAATAGTAGGTACAGAATTATTTCAACATGAGTTACTAGTACGAAGGACGAAACTGGTAATTGGGATTAGGTACAATAGTCTATAGTGCGATAATACGTACATAGAACTGAAGCCTGTATCGAAATGAACGGCCACCATTTTCAAAAATTTGTTTAAATATCCATATTAGGATTATTTTTCAATTTAACTTCATTCTCTATATTGTACGCTAATGTGCTGTAGACAGTATAATATACACTGCATAATGAATACGTCTGAATGGATAGCTCAGTTCGTGAGTAAAAACACTCATTGTTAATACTGTACTATATTTTGACTAAACAAAAATCTAATGGAAATTATCAAACTCAAAAGCGTAATATTTCCTAGTTTATGTAAATGGATTAACTACTTTTCTTCCCTCCTATACCTAGTAAAGTGATTTGTTTGTATATTACGCCAGTATCATCGAACTCCAGTCGTGGATGGGGGTAGCAAACGGCGTTGATCCAGAGGTATAGGCAAGTTAATATAAAAAATGTTAGTAAAAATAAAATGATGTCCCTGTATGTATATCTGCATATGAGTGAACAAGAAAGCAATTGCTATAGAAGTCAAACAGTGGCAACTAAGCTTATATTGATACAGTGACAATACAGCCTGGCAGGTGAAGATGTCGATTACGTCGACGTATTTTAGTTGGGCGAGAAGCTACGCATGTGAATGGCGTAATGGGAAGGCGGGCTTTGTCTAGATTGATAGCACAGTAACAAAGCCAGGCCAATATTCTGCAGCATACACACACTCCCTCTGTCCACAAACAAAAACACATCAATGTGCGTTATATTGTTTTTGGTGCAGCAGCAAGACACAAAACAAAAGCCTATGCATGCTCACAGCGCTCTAATCGGAACAACGGAAGTCATAATCAAATCTACTTCCGGCTTCCATTACAGCATGCATGGGATTCGTATACGCCGCTTTATTGTCTTCCCTAGGGATGTTCCACGACGCTTTATCGACTGTGCAAGTTGTGTTACGCGTTGAGTTTTAGCAATAAGTTCGGACGTATTAGAATACAGAGAATTCAGTTTTTATGCCTTTAGAAATACATTGTGTATGGCATATTTCATTAAGACTGTTTAATAGGTTTGACGGCATTATGAAAACATTGAATATGACTATTCATTCATAATAATAATAATAATAATAATAATAATAATAATAATAATAATAATAATAATGATGATTCTTTATTTATACTGGCAGAGTTAAGGCCATAGGGCCTTCTCTTACACTCTACCAGGTCACAAAGTATACAAGCAGTTAAAATTTAACAAAAAGTTAAAGAACAGAATACTAACATATTACAAAGAGAAATAATAATAGCATAATAAATCGACACTAAACAACATGAAAATAATACTATAATAAAAAAAGAAAGTAAAATACATTGGAATATAGTGAAAGCAACTCATTTAGTACAAATGGTTAATATAGAAAAACGTAAGAAAGAATATAACAAAATAGAATGTAATAAAATAATAAAAAAAGAAAGAAATACGAAAATTAAATAAAATTTACAATAAAAAGGCTATGATAATAAATTCATCGGCTGATAAAGAGAACAAAGAGGGGAAAGGAAGGAAAGAAATATATAGCCTATATTTTTACAAAACTATGGCAGAGAAAAGGGCTTATAACTGAAAGGAATCTAATTCAAAAAGTGCAATTTTAATTTATTTTTGAAACTAGACAATGTCCGACAGTCTCTGACATTCATTCATTCATTCATTTAGTTTATTCCATAGATCTTACATGAGCAAGGAAGCTTTAAGATGTGGAACAAGTCAAAATTTTACAATATTACTATTACAATTTTTACAAATTTTTACTGTTTTACAACTTAGTAATTTTCTGCAATTTTTTACAATATTTTGGCGAAATGTAGTGAGATGAGGTAAGATCCGAGGATTCGCCAAAAGATTACCCGGCATTTGCCTTTTGGTTGGGGAAAACCTCGGAAAAACCCAACCAGGTAATCAAATCAAAGGGGTTGATGCCGAGGACTCGCCATAGACCTCCGGGTTCAGTCCCACGGCTGTGGAAAACCTCGGAAAAAACCATTCAATAAGACCAAAGGGGGATCCAACCCAAGCCCGAACGCAGCTCCGGATCAGCATCCCAGCGAGTCTGCCGTCTGAGCTACATCGATGGCTCTACTAAAAATATACAATACATAGCCAATCAGATTATTAAATTTACAAACGCAAACGATCATTCATCAGTTGAGCTATATGTATAATACAAAACAAGTAAGTTAGTTAAATTTAAGGCATAAACAATTCAACCAGTTGTGATATACAGAAATTGATAATACATATCATGCAAACTACTTCAAATTACAAACACAAACAATTTATCAATAGAGCTATACAGATTACTATTCAATTTAAAGCATATACAATTCATCGGCCAAAACTGTACAAATATATACAATACAAAGTTAGCATTAATTATGCAATTGGCTAATTGCTTATCCATTTTATATCATAGATGAATATGTTACTTTGGATTGAAAATTATAAAGTATATATTTTTTTAATTTTTAATTTATTTATTTCAATTGTAACAAAACTAACATAATTCAATTTCAGTCCTGCCTAAATTCAATTCAATTCCCTAATAGAAACAACAACAACAACAACAACAAAATTTCTTGACTTATAAATCGATATAGTATTAAATTGGAAAAATAATATTAAAGAAATTACCCCCAAACTAAATTCAGCATGTTTTCTATTAGATCTATGCAAGAGATAGTAAATATCAGTACTAATGAGTATTGATAATGAGTTTTGGAATAATATTGTGGGGAAATTCTACAGATGGTGTCAGTATATTCCTACTACAACAAATAGTAATTAGAATAATAGTAGGTGCCAAATCTAGGAAATCTTGTAGGAACATTTAAAAAAAAAACTATAAATAATGCCCATGACTTGTCAGTATGTTTTAAATAAATTTCCTCGTATATAATCGTGGAAAATTGCAAATAATTCAACAGTTCACAGCATAAATAGTAGTAAAAAATGACTTTCATACGCCATCGGGAAGTCTATCGCGTTGTCAAAAAGAAGTGCATTATATGATAGAAAAAATGTTTAATAGCCTTCCTAGGATATAAAAAAATCAAACTGAAAACATAAGATTATTCAGTGCCAAATTAAAGAAGTATCTAATTTCTCATGCCTTCTATTCTGTTGGGATTTTATGACATTCAACAACACTGCATGAATATTTCTGTGTTGTATTAAGTATCGATACTAACCTCTTGTGTTGTATAGTGTATTGTAAAACTCTTCTGTGTATATTTCAACTAGACTGTGACTAATGAAGGTTTTGTAGTACTATTTATAATTTTATGCTTGACCATGCCGAAACGTAGTAATTATACACCTGGTAGCAGACCTTTAATGCATGTCATTAAAGTACACCTACTCATTAAAGGTCAGGTATTTCAGCCAATGACGACTGAGGTTACAACTGTTCAGCCAATGACAGGTCAGCTTTCTACTGTTATAAAACCGCAAGTATCGATTATTCTCGGATATGCAATCGAAAGAGAATTAGCGAAAAGTCACGGAGGCTGGAAATCCAATACTGTCGCAGAAGGTTATGTTCTGTTACTATAATAATTAGCGTTAATTGTAAATAATATTCAAATAAATTCAATTTGTCATCTCGTTTTTCAATGTCTAATTTAATTTCAATGTTATCTCTGTAGGTTCTTATGGCCTAGCAAGGTCAATGTGGACATCTGTTCCTCGGAAAAAATCAATACTTTCGCGTCTGCGCATATCTCACAACATACGGGACATTGCTAAAAAATTAATAATATCAAGTTAGAAATATGGTCGAGCATAAAAAGTCGTATGAAACTCGCCTATAATGGTAATTAAGAAGCTCGTATGAAAATTGTGAAACTCACTTGCGCTCGTTTCATAAATATCCATACTCACTTCTTAATTACCTTCATTATAGGCTCGTTGCATAATGTACTATTTTGTCATGTTGCATATTCTAGCTGTGAAGCGATGTACGAATGATATGAAATGTAAATAAATACAATATAATACATCTTTTGGAGCAACAGTAACAAATACAAATTACACTCGGGAGGAAATTAAACGCAGAATAAATATGGGAAATATCTGTTATTATTCGGTTGAGAAGCTTTTGTCATCCAGTCTGCTCTGAAAAAGCTGAAAGTTAGAATTTATAAAACAGTTATATTACCGGTTGTTCTGTATGGTTGTGAAACTTGGACTCTCACTTTGAGAGAGGAGCAGAGATTAAGGGTTTTTGAGAATAAGGTGCTTAGGGAAATATTTGAAGCTAAGAGAGATGAAGTTACAGGAGAATGGAGAAAGTTACACAACACAGAACTGCACGCATTGTATTCTTCACCTGACATAATTAGGAACATTAAATCCAGACATTTGAGATGGGCAGGACATGTAGCACGTATGGGCGAATCCAGAAATGCATACAGAGTGTTAGTTAGGAGGCCGGAGGGGAAAAACCTTTGGGGAGGGCGAGACGTATATGGGAGAATAATATGAAAATGGATTTGAGAGAGGTGGGATATGATTGTAGAGACTGGATTAATCTTGCTCAGGATAGGGACCGATGGCGGGCTTATGTGAAGGCGGCAATGAACCTTCCGGTTCCTTAAAGACCATTAATAATAATAATAATAATAATAATAATAATAATAATAATAATAATAATAATAATAATTCTTTATTTATACTGGCAGAGTTAAGGCCATAGGTCCTTCTCTTACACTCTACCAGGTCACAAAGTATACAAGCAGTTAAAATGTAACGAAAAGTTAAAGAACAGAATACTAACATATTACAAAAAAAATAATAATAGCATAATAAAATCGACATTAAACAACATAAAAATAATACCATAATACTAAAAGGAAAGTAAAATACATCGGAATATAGCAAAAGCAACTCATTTAGTACAAATGGTTAATATGGAAAACGTAAGGAAGAATATAACAAAAGGGAATGTGATAAAATAATAATAATTATAAGAAAATAAAATAAAATTCACAATAAAAGGCTATGATAATAAATTCATCAGCTGATAAAGAGAACAAAAAGGGGAAAGAAAGGAAAAGAAATATATAGCCTATATTTTCACAAAACTATCGCAGTGAAAAGGGCTTATAACTGAAAGGAATCTAATTCAAAAAGTGCAATTTTAATTTATTTTTGAAACTAGACAATATAAGTAGGCCAAAGAATACAATACACCTGTCCCTTATCGTTGTAATACCAGGAAATCATTCACTCCTTTCCCAAACCTATCGAAAAACAAGGACGGAGAGGGGAGTGCACATTCAGACAGTTTTCCCAATAAACCCCCTTGAAACAACAACAAAATACATATGTGTTCGCGTAGGCTTCCGCATCTGGTGTACATGGTGTGTGGATAAGCTTCAGGGCTTCTACCGCGTTGTCTTGGTGTTATTGGCTGACGTTTCGACCGCTGTGTTGTGGTCATCTTCAGAGAAGTTGTTGGATAAGGAAATAGTCTCAGATGCCAGAAGGAGAACCTACGACCTATCACAGCAAGTACTCCCCCCATCGAGACTACTATATATATACAGGGACATCATTTTATTTTTACTTGCATTTTTATTGTACCTGCATTTCTGAATGTACTTCACTCTCACCCATTCACTAATGTCCTTGCTCCCTTCAGATACACAAACTTACGGCCGCTGTTGCATTCGAAGTCTTCAAGCAGTGAAGTAAACACTGCAGTGTATAGTGTGTTTCATAAATATGATTGCGTTTTCTATAGAAGAAAGAACCTATATTAATAATATCGTACTAAAAATTATATTCAAGAAACGATAAATTCAATTTCAGATAATATGCTTCAAAATGTTTTTAATAATATGCGTACTGAATTGAAGCCTGCATTGTAATGAACGGCAACCATTTTCAGCAACTTGTTTAAAAATTCAGATTAGCTCTTTTTGAATTGAGGTGGCTAGAAGCAAAGGAATGCTAGTGACATTTGTAATAACATGAGTTAAGTGCATCCAGTGTAAGCTAAAGTATCAAAAATTTTAGTGGCAAAGGGATATTTTAATCGCATCACACATTAAAATTTAAATAAAAAATTTCACCGATTTTACGAAAGCTTAATTATTTAAACCCCATTTTCTCAAAAGTAACTTAAGTACACTTACAGCCCTTTACTTATGACCCCCTCAATTTAAATGCACTCTCTATATTGTATGATAACATCAATAATTAATATGCTAAATAAAGTAGACATTACATAACGAACATAGCCGCCTGAAAAGTTGAGTTTTTGAAAAAAAAAATGTTACTACTCTACTGTATTTTGATAAATTCCGTAAAAGTGATGATCAAACTGAAAATCGTAATATCGTATTTCCCTACAACATAAATGGATACACTACTTTTCTCTCCTCCTATACCTAGTAAAATGATTTGTTTACATATTGCACTAGTAACATCAAACTCCTGTAATGGAAGGGGGAAACAGTGTTTCCGAGTATAGCCAGGTTAATGTTAAAAATGTTGGTAAAAATAAAGTGATGTCCCTGTATAAGAGCCGGCAGATTATTTCCTTATCCAACAACTGCTCTGAAGATGGCCACAACACAGCGGTCGAAACGTCAGCCAATAACACCAAGACAACGCGGTAGAAGCCCTGAAGCTTATCCACACACCAAAATACATATGTATTTGTAGGATTGTTACAAGCAACCCTGTAAAATCTGTACATGCAGATATATTAACTTGAAAACAGAAACACAGATAAGTAAAAGATTATGGCGTCATAGAAATCCTGGCTTTACGTACAGTGAAGTCTTTTTCTTCAGAGACGGAGCAAATAAAGTTGGGAGTAGCCAGCGAAAGATTTGGTTTGATTTTGCATTTACGTCGCTGAAGTCAAAGACGCGGAACGTTGGAGAGAGAGCTCGCAAGCTTTAAAGAGCCGGACTGGATTGCAAGAAATCCCAACGACTATTCGAATTCTGACGATTCTGTGCGGCGCCCTGACAGCGATCTACATTCATCGTCCCTTGTAAACAAAGTTCAAGAGCTTTCCAGCAGAGCACATTAAGCTCCAATTAGCTCTTAGGAGTCAGTATTATGCGTTAAGAGGAAAAAAAAACAGAGAATGCTAGAGAGAAAGTAATTACGACTCCAATGTTTATGTCTGCTACTCTACATTGTTATCGTTCTCGGTGGTCCAGTGCATACAATGCGAGGGTCTTGTGTTCGAACTTGATGGGATTGATCTGAAAGAACAACTTGGACAGCAAGAGGAATAATAATAATAATAGTTTTATTTTCCCTCGCAGAGTTAAGGCCATCAGGACTTCTCTTCCACTCAACCAGGATCAAATCACATACAGAAAAATACATACCGGTATACAAATATTAACTTAAAATTAATAATAAACATAATTGATTAAAAAAGAGAGATTGAATACATATACACAATCAGTATTAACTTTAAAATAACAATAATAAAAAATATATAATAAAAAAGAAGAGACTAAATACATAATCACAAACAGGAAAATACATTCTAGTATACAGTATTAACTTAAAAAAAGAATTTATTTATTTATTTATTATTTTGCTAATAATTGTAACATAAAATATAAAATATACAGAGAAACTTTAGCTCGCCCCTGAAAGAGTAGAACTCGTGCTCAGGGGCGGATTCCTGAATTGAAATTAATAATTATACAATACAATTATAATTAATAATTATACAATTTGCAATTATAGTATATAAATTTAAATTTACAATTTTTCAATTTTTATAAAATCCATACATAACTTTTTAAATTTAATACTGGAACTATTAGAATTGACAAGATTAGGATATTTAAATATAAATTTGTTATATATTCTTGGGCCTAAATTACTACTATGATTAAATACTCTAACAGTGTTGCATTTTGGTTCAAACAATCTTAAAGAATTCATACCTTTTGTTTCATAACTATGAGAATACAATTCAAAATTATTTCGATTTTTATGTATGAATTTTATTAATACAATATAATAAATTTGTCTTACGTTAAGTACATTAAAGTCTAGAAACAAATTTTGAGATGGAAAATCAATAGGTTTAATACATATGAATATAATCTCACAACTAAAGGAATAGTAGAATTAGTATGATCAGCACAGCACGTGTTACATTGAGACAATGACAATTACCTAGATATAAGTGTTAATGGAAAAATAAAGTAATGACTGTGTAAAATAATAATAATAATAATAATAATAATAATAATAATAATAATAATAATAGTTTTATTTTGCCTGGCACAGTTAAGGCCATCAGGCCTTCTCTTCCACTCAACCAGGATCAAATCACATACAGAAAAATACATACCGGTATACAAATATTAACTTAAAAATAATAATAAACATAATAAAGTAAAAAAAAGGGAGATTGAATACATATACACAATCAGTATTAACTTTAAAATAACAATAATAAAACATATAATAAAAAAAGAGACTGAATACATAATCACAAACAGGAAAATATATTCTAGTATACAGTATTAACTTAAAAAAAAGAATTAGTACATATGAATATAATCTCACAACTAAAGGAATAGTACAATTAGTATGATCAGCACAGCACGTGTTACATTGAGACAATGACAATTACCTAGATATAAGTGTTAATGGAAAGATAAAGTAATGACTGTGTAAAATAATAATAATAATAATAATAATAATAATAATAATAAATAAAAATTATGCCTAAAAAACTAATTCTTTGCATTTAAAATATTTCTAAACAACCTAATTTTAAACAACTGAGGACTAAGACTACCCCTGATTTCCAGCGGCAGCGAATTCCATGAGGGGGCTATGGCTATTGAGAAAGAACTTGAGTACAGAGATGTCTGATGACGTGGTATTGATAGCAACAGATTGTGCTGTGAACGTGTATTACGATTATGAGGTTCACACACTATATAATTTTAATTATGATGATGATGATGATGATGATGATGATGATGATGATGATGATGTTGATTAATAATCTTTGTTTCACCTGAATCCACCATTTACTTAGCTCACATACTTGTACTACCTCGCACAAGGCTATCGTTCAAAATAATTATGTTTGCGTTAGTTAAGGAATCATGTCTCACGATAAGTCAGAGAAGTACGTGATCGAGAACGAATAAGATCGATACATTAATCTACATCAATATCTGCACATTATTCTACATCAACATCTGTATATTCATCTACAACAACATGTGCACATTTAACTATGGGTACATCAACATCTGAACATTTATCTACATCAACACCTGCACATTTAGCTATGGGTACATCAACATCTGCAAATTTATCTGCATCAACATCTGTATATTCATCTACATCACCATCTGTATACTCATCTAAATCAACATTTGTATATGCATCTACATCAACACCTGCACATTTAACGATGGGTATATCTGCTTCTGAATATTCATTTACACCAAACCTGCACATTTATCTACATCAATATCTGTAGATTCATCTATATCAACACCTGCACATTTAGCTATGGGTATATCAACATCTCCATATTTATCTATATCAACATCTGTATATTCATCTACAACAACTCCTGCACATTTATCTACATCAATATTTGTATATGTATTTACATCAATACCTGCACATTTAGCTATTGGTACATCAACATCTGCAAATTTATCTGCATCAGCATCTGTATATTCATCTACATCAGCATCTGTATACTCGTCTACATCAACATTTGTATATGCATCTACATCAGCACCTGCACATTTAACGATGGGTACATCGGCTTCTGAATATTCATCTACATCAAACCTGCACATTTATCTACATCAAACCTGCACATTTATCTACATCAACATCTGTAGATTCATATACATCAACACCTGCACATTTAGCTATGGGTACATCAACACCTGCACATTTATCTACATCAACATTTGTATATTCATATACGTGTACATCAACACCTACACATTTAGCTATGGGTACATCAACATCTGCACATATATCTACATCAACATCTCTAGATTCATCTACATCAGCATCTGCTATTCATCTATATCAACACCTGCACATTTATCTACATCAAGATTTGTATCTGCATCAACACAAGAACATTTTACGATGGGTACATCGGCATTACATATTCACCTACATCAACACCTGCACATTTATCTGTATCAACATCTTAAGATTCATGTACATCAACACCTGCACATTTAGCTATGGGTACATCAACATCTGCACATGTATCTACATCAACATCTCTAGATTCATCTACATCAGCATCTGCTATTCATCTATATCAACATCTGCACATTTATCTACATCAACATCTGTAGGTTCATATACATCAACACCTGCACATTTAGCTATGGGTACATCAACACTTGCGCATTTATCTACATCAACATCTGTAGATTCATATACATCAACACCTTCACATTTAACTATGGGTACATCAACACCTGCACATTTATCTACATCAACATTTGTATATTCATATACGTGTACATCAATACCTGCACATTTAGCTATGGATACATCAACATCTGCACATGTATCTACATCAACATCTCTAGATTCATCTACATCAGCATCTGCTATTCATCTATATCAACACCTGCATATTTATCTACATCAAGATTTGTATCTGCATCAACACAAGAACATTTTACGATGGGTACATCGGCATTACATATTCACCTACATCAACACCTGCACATTTATCTGTATCAACATCTTTAGATTCATGTACATCAACACCTGCACATTTAGCTATAGGTACATCAACATCTGCACATTTATCTACATCAACATCTGTATATTCTTTCTTCTCGTTTCTCTTATCTATACTCTAACCACGACGTAAATACCAGAAATCTTATCTGTGGCACGCTAAGTATACCTCTTCGTAGAACATCTTGTTATTCATCATCTTTTACAATATCCACCTCGCGTCAATGGAATTCCTTGTCACAAAGTATTAGGGGCTGCAATACAACAAACATCTTTAAGAACAGCTTAAAAGATAACCTTATTAGCATTTCACTCCAATCATACTGATTTAAACTATCACTGACTACATTGTTACTTTTTTCTTTAGACATCATCCTGATTGTGCTGTATTTTCAAAATTGTCTCATAATAATTTCTTTCTATTATCTAATATTATTTGAAATATATTAACATTCTATGTATTTTAGTTTAATTCTGCTACACAGTTTATTTCAGTGTTTAATTAATAGTTCATAGTATTTTGTTGTTTAATTCGTAAATAACTCTTGTATACATGTAACTCTCATCTAAATCAAATTGTTGAATTCTTTGTAAGTTCATGCATATGTATATACACTTTTTGCTGGTTGAGTGGAAGAGAAGACCTTACGGCCTTAACTCTGCCAGCTAAAATAAATCATTATTATTATTATTATTATTATTATTATTATTATTATTATTATTATTATTCATGCATCAAAATCTGTAAATGTACTGCATTTTCTGCACGTTCGTCTACATCAGCACCTGTACATTGATATACTTCTACATACGTGTATTTACATCAATATCTGTACATGCCTGTATATCATCATTTGCACACTCATCTATATAAAAATCTCCAGACCGCTTGGGTACATATTAATGATTTCCTCTATATCTCTTTTGAATTTTATTTCAGGATAATAAGTTATAAGTTTTATCAACATTTGGAACATTGTGAACAAAGTCAGTTGCTATGAAAACTTAAAGGGTACGACAAAGTATGTTTCATTTACTCCAGTTTTTAAGTTTCTGGAATTAGGCCTAGGGTAAGCATATGTAAACGTGGTATCAATTATTTTAACTTTTATTATGGCCATCATCATCATCATCGTCATCAGTTAAGTTTCCTTTTTCAATTAATTTCTTTTGCAGTTGGTATTAGTTGCGTATTGGTCATTAGTAGAGCGGTGCAAACGGAGCACATGACAGACAGAATGGCATCATAGCAAGGGTTCCGACGTTACTCAGCGTGTTCCCTGTGTACAAGCGACGGTCATGCACACGATGTGTTGACGTACAGACGACAGAAAAGAAATGACACAGTTCCTTAACGTTTCTACAATTAATTTTCTACAGATACTTTAGTAAGATTTCAAAATTACAAAACTAATTAACCATTTCATCCTAAACAAATAATATACTGTATACATGTATGATTTCATACAGAACGCAAACAAAATGACTGTTTATTTGTAACGGGTTCATGATATTCTATTCGCAAAAGCACTTGAACAATTGTTTTTTGTTTTTCCTTTTCTTTACAATGAGTGTGATTTATTAATGCACATATGATACGTTATCAGATTTCTTCCAAATATTGTTACAGTGCACAACAAATGACATTTGTACGTTATTAACAGAAAACGATTGTCGTCTATCTGATAGCATGGCCTTATATGTGGAGAAGCTTCTTTCTACGTCTGTTGAGACAACTGGGGCATACGTAAAATCCTATAAAACATTTTTTTCAACTTCTGTTAGTTCTTCAAAGGAATCCTTATCTCCAGAAATACTGTCACTAATCTTTCAGAGTTTATAATATCCACCATTTTTTTTAACTTATTTGTTATTTTTGCAGATATTATTTTACCAATTTTATCGTCTACTTGAGTCACTTTCTTCCAGATATTTCGCAGGAGGGAAATCTGATCAACCAGTTTTGTACCAGACTTTTCTAAAGCTGTTATACAATCAGGAATAAACCCATAATTCGATTCAATGCATTCCAATTGTTTTATGCTTGAATCAATTAACAAAAATATCACCATATTCGGAATTAAGTCTCTTAAACTTTGCCGAATGAATTTGCTCCGCCTTAGGCATCGTAACACTAGAACCGAACTGTTCTTATGTTTCTTTAATACTGACGTTTGCTTTACTAAGCTGTACCTACTGCTTGGAGCTATCCTGTGTACCGCAGAGTCAGACCTCTGCAGGTACTCAAGGTGAATTTACAACCCTTGCCCTGTTGCCGGTGTGTCTAACAACTGCTCCCTTTGCACTGCTCTAGTCATTAGCATTGATGCATCGGGAATAACAAAAATATGTGCCGCAGATAAAAACCGGATGGCTGGACAAATTGATGCAACACGATGAAACGTTTCCGGTGAGTAAACATAAAATGTTGCTATATCAACCATACAAGCAGCAGCAGATCATTTCCGGAAATGAAACACAATGGATCGGGGATGTGGGGACCGACTGCAACGTGGAACCTAGTCTTGCATAAAGAGGGAATAAGGTTGGTTAGCCTCCTTTAGAGTGTAGTGTGAGGACATTCCGATGTATCAATTAATTTTACCAATTTTATACCAGTAGCGGACCGTTGGGTCAGCGAAAGCTACAGTGAGACTTTAATACTATCCAGGCTACTTTGTGAAAGCCCCGACTTTCTGTTCTCACACAACTTATATTAAAGTATCATACCCTTCTTCCACATTTCCCTTTCTCTTGTTGAATATCCCCTTCTCATCTCTTTTCTCTGCTTATCCTAGTAATAAGAAATCTTCTCCTTTTTATCTCATCCGCATTATGTGTACTTTTTCTTGTCTTTTTTCTTCTTCTAGTACTAGTCTACCTTCTTTTCTTCTTGTTATTCTTTCTCCTCTTCTCTTTTCTCTCCTTTTTGTTCTCCGTTCTCTTCTTCTTGTCCTCCTCTCCATCTCCATGCCTTTCTTTATCTTTTTCTTGTCCTTTCCTTCTTCTCCTTCTTCTTGTCCTCCTCTCCATCTCCATGCCTTTCTTTATATTTTTCTTGTCCTTATCCTTTCCTTCTTCTTGTCCTCCTTTTCATCTCCATGCTTTTCTTTCTCTTTTTTCTAGTCCTTTTCTTCTTTTTCTTGTCCTCCTTTTCATCTCCATTCCTTTTTTCTCTTTTTCTTGTCCTCCTTTCCTTCTTCTTCTTCTTGTCTTTTTCTTCTTCTTGTCTTTCTCTTCTTCTTGTCCTCCTTTCCTTCTTCTTCTTGTCTTTCTCTTCTCTTGTCCTCTTCTCCAACTCCATGCCTTTCTTTCTCTTTTTCTTGTCCTCCTTTCCTTCTTCTTCTTGTCTTTTTCTTCTTCTTGTCTTTCTCTTCTTCTTCTTCTCCTTTCCTTCTTCTTTTTGTCTTTCTCTTCTCTTGTCCTCTTCTCCAACTCCATGCCTTTCTTTCTCTTTTTCTTGTCCTACTTTCCTTCTTCTTCTTTTCTTTTTCTTCTTCTTGTCTTTCTCTTCTTCTTGTCCTCCTTTCCTTCTTCTTCTTGTCTTTCTCTTCTCTTGTCCTCTTCTCCAACCCCATGCCTTTCTTTCTCTTTTTCTTGTCCTCCTTTCTCTCTTCTTGTCTTTTTCTTCTTCTTGTCTTTCTCTTCTTCTTGTCTTCCTTTCCTTCTTCTTGTCTTTCTCTTCTCTTGTCCTCTTCTCCAACTCCATGCCTTTCTTTCTCTTCTTCTTGTCCTCCTTTCCTTCTTCTTCTTGTCTTTCTCTTCTCTTGTCCTCTTCTCCAACCCCATGCCTTTCTTTCTCTTTTTCTTCTCCTCCTTTCTCTCTTCTTGTCTTTTTCTTCTTCTTGTCTTTCTCTTCTTCTTGTCCTCCTTTCCTTCTTCTTGTCTTTCTCTTCTCTTGTCCTCTTCTCCAACTCCATGCCTTTCTTTCTCTTCTTCTTGTCCTCCTTTCCTTCTTCTTCTTGTCTTTCTCTTCTCTTGCCCTCTTCTCCAACTCCATGCCTTTCTTTCTCTTTTTCTTGTCCTCCTTTCCTTCTTCTTCTTGTCTTTTTCTTCTTCTTGTCTTTCTCTTCTTCTTGTCCTCCTTTCCTTCTTCTTCTTGTCCTCCTTTCCTTCTTCTTCTTGTCTTTCTCTTCTCTTGTCCTCTTCTCCAAATCCATGCCTTTCTTTCTCTTTTTCTTGTCCTCCTTTCTCTCTTCTTCTTGTCTTTTTCTTCTTCTTATCTTTCTCTTCTTCTTGTCCTCCTTTCCTTCTTCTTCTTGTCTTTCTCTTCTCTTGTCCTCTTCTCCAACTCCATGTCTTTCTTTCTCTTCTTCTTGTCCTCCTTTACTTCTTCTTCTTGTCTTTCTCTTCTCTTGTCCTCTACCCCAACTCCATGCCTTTCTTTCTCTTCTTCTTGTCCTCCTTTCCTTCTTCTTCTTGTCTTTCTCTTCTCTTGTCCTCTTCTCCAACTCCAAGCCTTTCTTTCTTTTTCTTGTCCTTCTTTCCTTCTTCTTCTTGTCTTTCTCTTCTTCTTGTCCTCCTTTCCTTCTTCTTCTTCTTCTTGTCTTTCTCTTCTCTTGTCCTCTTCTCCATCTCCATGCCTTTCTTTCTCTTTTTCTTGTCCTCCTTTCCTTCTTCTTCTTGTCTTTCTCTTCTCTTGTCCTCTTCTCAAACTCCATGCCTTTCTTTCTCTTTTTCTTGTCCTCCTTTCCTTCTTCTTCTTGTCTTTCTCTTCTCTTGTCCTCTTCTCAAACTCCATGCCTTTCTTTCTCTTTTTCTTGTCCTCCTTTCTCTCTTCTTCTTGTCCTTTTTCACTCCCATGCCTTTCTTTCTCCTTTTGTTGTCCTCCTTTCCTTCTTTTGTCTTTCTTTCTTCTTCTTGTCCTGCTTTTCATCTCCATACCTTTCTTTCCCTTTTTTCTTCTGCTCCTTTCCCTCTTCTTTTTGTCTTTCTCTTTTCCTTGTCCTACTTTTTCATCCCCATGCCTTTCTTTCTTTTTTCCTCCTTTCCTTCTTCTTGTCCTTCTTTCTTCTTTTTGTCCTCCTTTCTCTTCTTGTCTTCATTTCTCTTCTTATCTTCCTTTCACTTCTTCTTGTCTTTCTTTCCAGTCTTCTTGTCATTCTCTTCTTCATGTCCTTCTTTCTCTTATCCTCCTCCTCCCCTTCTTGTTCTCGTTTCTCTTCTTCTTGCCTTCCTTTATTTCCTTAATGCCCTTCACTCTTTTCTTGTCCTTTTTTCTCTTCTTGCCTTCCTTTATTTCCATCTGAGCCTTTCTCTTATTGTCGTCCTTCATCTCCTTGTCCCTTTCCTTCTTGCGTTCCTTTATTTCTTTCTTGTCCTTTCTGTCGTTTTTGTCCTTCTTTCTCTTTTTCTTGTCCTTCCTTCTCTTCTTGTCCTTGTCCTCGTCCTCTTCTTCTTATCCTTTTTCGCTTCTTCTTGTCCTTCACCTTGTATTCCTTATACATCCCCTTCGTTTTCGATCTGTTCTCTCCCACTCCTGCTAGGCCAAGTGTCTGTAGTGTAGATTCCTCAGACTGTTTGTCTTCCCTGTCGTCTCTGTGCTTCCATTGCTGCATTATATCCCATGTTATCCTTCACATTATTTTAAGGAACTATAATATAAATATCTTATACGATTTATGCATCAATTGATATCATTAGTTATTCCAAATGACCCGAGAGACAGAAAATTACATCCAGGACCCGGAAGATGTTCAGTAATTCCTGTTCCGGACGTTTCTGTAGGTCAAGGCTCTCCGGCGCTAATGAGGAAACTGAAAGCGTTCATTTGTCCTCGTACCATATTCAGAACTGCACAAAAACAAGTGAAGATAGAATAACCGCACGAAAATGCGCCGTATCCAGGCAACGCTTGGATCTGGAAACATCTGAACTCCCGCACGTTATATTGTAGAGGTAGACTATACAAGAGCCAGTTCACTGATATAAATGCTTCTGTTGAGTGGAACGCTTTCCAAACGTTTGGAAACTGCATAAGGCATTCAGATTTGTTCTTGTTTTATTTCACGTGTTCGCAAGACAGTACTGCAGTCAGATATGTCAGGCCATAATAATCAAGGCCATCGAATCAGATATTATCGACTCAATATGTCGTTCCATTGACCCCTGTTCGTCTCCGAACAGATACTGAAAGAATTATGATTGACGAGGGGGACAAAAGCACTTCTCTCAGAGTGATGAGCTTCCTTCATAATTTTATTTCACCATAGCTCCATTACTGCTTACTGAAGGATGCGCTCGAAAGAACGATGAACGGAAAAAGTTGAGGGCAGAAGAAGATATCAGATCAAATACCTTACTATAATAATACCGGACAGCTAGCAGTTTTACGTGCGAACGACGATGGTGCTGCTACCTACCTGCCGGGATGGAGATACTCGCGAAACAAGCTGTAATCAACTGCAATGTATATTGTTGCTGGGCTAGTTAATTTGTTAATAGTTTTATGAATTAGTACTAGTGTTAAAGTGTCAGGGTGTATATGTGCTGTTTATAATTGTGACAATTGCAGCATTACAAATTGCTCCAAATCGTACTTTCGATTTCCGACAGTTCATAAAACGTAAGTCAACAACATTCTTTAGTGAGCCTAATTCCTTCGTCTTTGTGTTGATAGAAAAATACAAATTCGTTTTTTTTTATTTAGACCTAATAAATAAATAGAAGTTAAAATGTATTAGAAATTTTAAGGTTTTATCAAATTAAGTTTCATTGTTGTCCACATGCCTTTACTAATTATTACAAGCACCAGATTACTATCAATTTTATCTTTGCAGTTGTCAGCAATGCGTATATAAAGCATTACTGTAAATTCATTCTTAATGTCAGATTGGATTTTGTCTCACTAAACCAAAGAAAAAATATGTAACAATTAATTACGGAAAGTAATATGAAGTATGCAATATTTCTCATAATATGCAGCTTTGATGTAAGATAATAATTTTACATTAAATATTATTCAACATTTGTTAAGTGTTTCATATATAATTCCACATTAGTAACTCACGTTTTAAACAATAGTCCGAATCTTGCTATGTTAATATTTGTATATGTGGACGTAATTCCATCCCTCTCCGCTAGATGTCAGGTCCGCGATTTTTCGCACTCTCGCCAATGCTACTAGTATACAACTGTCCGGTATTATTATAGTAAGGTATTTGATCAGATGACAGACAACATTAAGATATGTGAATCGTATGCAGAGACTAAAAGGAAGGTGGAAAAGAGGCAAGACTGAAAAATAGTGACTTTGCAATAGTACCTGCTCTTAGACAGATAACTTGTATTCCCTTGTTCTTTTTGCCTTCCCCTTTTTCTCTATTTCCTTTGCTCTCCCTGTATTCTCTTTCTTCTCTTTGTATTCACCTTGTTCTCTTTATATTCCCTTATTAATCTTTGTATTCCCTTTCTTATCCTTTCTTTCCCCTTGTTCTTCTTGTCTAAACTTTTTTTCTCCTCCCTTTGTTCTCCTTGTCTTCCCATTTTCTCCTTGAATTTCCCTTTTTCTTCTGGTATTTCTCTCTGCTCTTTTTTCTCTGTCAGTTCTCCCCTTTTCCTCCTCACCTTGCCTTCGTTTTCCTTGTGTACTCTTGTTCTCCTTATCTCCAATTTTCTCTCCTTCTCTTTCCCTCATTCTCATTCTCGTTGTCTTTCCGCCGTTCTCTTACTATCCCCTTCTTCTCTCTTTCCCCTTTTCGTCTTTGTATTCCACTTGTTCTACTTCTTTGTCCCTGGTTGCTTCTGTCCTTCCCTTTTCCTCCTTGTCTACGTCCTGGTCTCGAACTCACCTTTTTCTCCTTTCGTCCCTTTCTGCTCCTTGTATTATACTTCTACTTCCTTTGAGATATTTTATTAACATTGTCCTCCGTGTTTTACCATTGTTCTCCTTGTTTCTCGTCTTAATTATACACTTCGATTACACACTTTGAATCACTTCAGAATATTGTTATAATGACAACTTTCATATGTTTAAATTAAAAAATATATATATTGCTTGTAATTTACATAGTCGTATTCGCTATCTACAATATTAGTGCGGTCCTTCCTAGGTCCCTAAGTTAATGACGTCGGTAGTTCTGAAAATGGCTGTCGCGAAGTTGGAACAAGTCAGCAATATAATTTAGAACTTAGTTTTTCCTTTTAACACATGAAAGTTATCATTATTGCCTTATTCCTAAGTAAGCCTTCATTTACATTCCCCTTATAACTTGACTCATAGGTAGTGAATATGAACAAAATCCGTCCAGTAGTTCAGTAGCAATCGCTGTACACAGACAGACTAGTACTAAAATTATTATATCTCATGTACATCATTCTCTGATAAATTGACTCGTAGATACTGAATATGAACAAAATCCGTCCAATAGTTTAGTAGAAATCGCTGTACACAGACATACTAGTACTAAAATTATTATATCTCATGTACATCATTCTCTGATAAATTGACTCGTAGATACTGAATATGAACAAAATCCGTCCAGTAGTTCAGTAGCAATCGCTGTACACAGACATACTAGTACTAAAATTATTATATCTCATGTACATCATTCTCTGATAAATTGACTCGTAGATACTGAATATGAACAAAATCCGTCCAGTAGTTCAGTAGCAATCGCTGTACACAGACATACTAGTACTAAAATTATTATATCTCATGTACATCATTCTCTGATAAATTGACTCGTAGATACTGAATATGAACAAAATCCGTCCAGTAGTTCAGTAGCAATCGCTGTACACAGACATACTAGTACTAAAATTATTATATCTCATGTACATCATTCTCTGATAAATTGACTCGTAGATACTGAATATGAACAAAATCCGTCCAATAGTTTAGTAGAAATCGCTGTACACAGACAGACTAGTATTAAAATTATTATATTTCATGTACATCATTCCCTGATAAATTGACTCGTAGATACTGAATATGAACAAAATCCGTCCAATAGTTTAGTAGAAATCGCTGTACACATACAGACTAGTACTAAAATTATTATATTTCATGTACATCATTCCCTGATAAATTGACTCGTAGATACTGAATATGAACAAAATCGGTCCAATAGTTTAGTAGAAATCGCTGTACACATACAGACTAGTACTAAAATTATTATATTTCATGTACATCATTCCCTGATAAATTGACTCGTAGATGCTGAATATGAACAAAATCCGTCCAATAGTTTAGTAGAAATCGCTGTACACATACAGACTAGTACTAAAATTATTATATTTCATGTACGTCATTCCCTGATAGATTGACTCGTAGATACTGAATATGAACAAAATCCGTCCAATAGTTTAGTAGAAATCGCTGTACACAGACAGACTAGTACTACAATTATTGTATTTCATGTACATCATTCCCTGATAAACTGACTCGTAGATACTGAATATGAACAAAATCCGTCCAATAGTTTAGTAGAAATCGCTGTACACAGACAGACTAGTACTAAAATTATTATATTTCATGTACATCATTCCCTGATAAATTGACTCGTAGATACTGAATATGAACAAAATCCGTCCAATAGTTTAGTAGAAATCGTTGTACACAAACAGACTAGTACTAAAATTATTATATTTCATGTACATCATTCCCTGATAAATTGACTCGTAGATACTGAATATGAACAAAATCCGTCCAATAGTTTAGTAGAAATCGCTGTACACAGACAGACTAGTACTAAAATTATTATATTTCATGTACATCATTCCCTGATAGATTGACTCGTAGATACTGAATATGAACAAAATCCGTCCAATAGTTTAGTAGAAATCGCTGTACACAGACAGACTAGTACTAAAATTATTGTATTTCATGTACATCATTCCCTGATAAACTGACTCGTAGATACTGAATATGAACAAAATCCGTCCAATAGTTTAGTAGAAATCGCTGTACACAGACAGACTAGTACTAAAATTATTATATTTCATGTACATCATTCCCTGATAAATTGACTCGTAGATACTGAATATGAACAAAATCCGTCCAATAGTTTAGTAGAAATCGCTGTACACAGACAGACTAGTACTAAAATTATTATATTTCATGTACATCATTCCCTGATAAATTGACTCGTAGATACTGAATATGAACAAAATCCGTCCAATAGTTTAGTAGAAATCGCTGTACACAGACAGACTAGTACTAAAATTATTGTATTTCATGTGCATCATTCCCTGATAGATTGACTCGTAGATACTGAATATGAACAAAATCCGTCCAATAGTTTAGTAGAAATCGCTGTACACAGACAGACTAGTACTAAAATTATTATATTTCATGTACATCATTCCCTGATAAATTGACTCGTAGATACTGAATATGAACAAAATCCGTCCAATAGTTTAGTAGAAATCGCTGTACACACAGACTAGTACTAAAATTATTATATTTCATGTACATCATACCCTGATAGATTGACTCGTAGATACTGAATATGAACAAAATCCGTCCAATAGTTTAGTAGAAATCGCTGTACACACAGACTAGTACTAAAATTATTATATTTCATGTACATCATTCCCTGATAGATTGACTCGTAGATACTGAATATGAACAAAATCCGTCATACAAGCTTATTATATTTACACAGTTTGTTATTATTATTATTATTGTTTTTATTGTTGTTATTATTGTTATTATTATTGTTATTATTATTGTTATTATTATTATTATTATTGTTATTGTTATTATTTTTGTTATTGTTATTATTATTATTGTTATTATTGTTGTTATTGTTATTATTGTTGTTATTATTATTATTGTTGTTATTATTATTGTTATTGTTGTTATTATTATTATTGTTGTTATTATTATTGTTATTATTATTGTTATAATTGTTATTATTATTATTGTTATTGTTATTATTATTGTTATTATTATTATTGTTATTGTTATTATTATTGTTATTATTATTATCATTATTGTGATGATGATGATTATTATTATTATTGTTATTATTTTTATTGTTGTTATTGTTATTATTGTTATTATTATATTTGTTATTGTTATTAATATTATTATTGTTATTATTATTGTTATTATTATTATTACTATTATTGTTATTATTGTTATTATTATTATTATTATTGTTATTATTATTACTATTATTGTTATTATTGTTATTATTATTATTATTATTGTTATTATTGTTATTATTATTATCATTGTTATTTGTCACAGTAGCGTCATAGTTTCCCGGCCCACAGGCAATGTCCGCGCGCTTTTATGGTTCGATAGAAGCGCTCGATGAGTATAAAAACTATTTGTAGGGAAAATGGAAAGCGCGGGCCTTGTGGCTTGTGGGGGTGGAGGTAGGTTACATAATTGCAGCGACGTGGTGTTCCCGTATAGGTAATGTTATCACAAGGAGGGGCCCCGCTCCCCTCCGTCAATCAATGTCCGTGTCCCCTCTCCCCGTCACTTTTGTTCCTTGCGGCAGGTGCGACCGCTAGTGCAACAACGGTATAAGGTACATCTCGCCGCCGCGTTTGATATTCTTACCGCTACGTCACTGGCAGATTCCTGACTGACGTGACGGCCACGCAGGGTAAAGGAGGCTTCAGCGTGAAGCTTTCCTTTTGTCCGAGACCACGGTTCGAGTTAGTAATTGATTCATTTCTGCCCAAAACATGTCATTCACTGCAAACCCAGCAATTCTCCAATTTCCCTTATTCTCCCCTTCCACTTAGTCTTTACATACGATCCATGTATCTTAAATTTGTGGCCACCGGCTTAGCTCTGTCGGTTAAGGCGCTTGCCTCCCGATCCGGAGTTGCATACTGGCGCGGGTTCGATTTCCGCTTGGGCTATTTACTTGGTTGGGTGTTTTCCGAGGTTTTCCCCAGCCATAAGGCAAATGTCAGGTAATCTATGGCTAATCTTCGGCCTCATATCGCCAAATACCATCTCGCTATCACCAATCCCATCGACGCTAAATAACATCGTAGTTGATACAACGTCGTTAAATAACCAAGCAAAATAAAATAAATCTTAATGTTGTCTACCATCTGATGTCTCCTGCCACGAACTTTTCTCCCGTTTACAATTCCTTTCAGAGTATCCTTCACCAAACAATTTCTTCTCAGCTAGTAACCCAACCAATTTCTTTTTCTCTTCCTGATTACTTTCACCATTATTCTTTCTTCACTCACTCTTTCCAACACAGCTTCATTTCTTATTCTGTCTGTCCATTTCACAAGCTCCATTCTTCTCCATATCCACTTTTGAAATATTTCTATTCGCTTCTCTTCATTCCGTCGTAATGTCCATGTTTCTGCCTCCATCATTGCCCCACTCCACATAAAGCACTTCACTACTGTCTTCATTACTACTTTTTCCAGAGGTCAGTACAAGATGCTCCTTTTTTCTATTAAAAGTTTCCTTGGCCGTTGCTAACTCTGCTGGGGGTCGCTTATGTCTTCGCGTTGAATGAATTTAGATAAATCTCCCCTGGTCGAAAAACCACTCCGACGCTGGGAAAGCTTGGTGGTGGGATTGCCACCTCTCCGTCCCCAAACTTGCGGGATATTTGTATCAGGTTTCTTTCCTTTAGATATATATATATATATATATATATATATATATATATATATATAGAGAGAGAGAGAGAGAGAGAGAGAGCGAGAGAGAGAGACATAGAGAGAGAGAGACTTTAGGTAACCAAACGCAGAAGATTGTGTAGAAAATACAATCAATTAAATTTAGTTCTTATTCTTTAAACTCCTATATTTTTTATATATCAAAATATATATTTAAAAAAAACGAAATTGAAAAAAAATAAATAAATAAAGACGTGGGAAAATGCAATCGAAGTTAAAAGTCATATAAGAACTCTATCAACCATAGCTTTGTAAATGGCGCCATAGCAGTTGAAAACGGCAAACATATTTATTAATGTTTTTTTTGTTTTGTTATTTAACGACGCTGTATCAACTGCTGGGTTATTTACCGTCGTGGGGCTGGTGATGACGAGATGAGGTCATGAATTCGCTATAGATTACCTGACATTCTACTTAAGTTTGAGGAAAACCTCGGAAAAACCCAACCAGGTAATCAACCCAGACGAGAATCGAACCCACGCCCGAGCAGAACTCCGGATTGACAGGTAAGCTCCTCAGTCGAATGAGCTACGCCGGTGGCTTTCATTAAATGTTAAGTAATGTATTTGTATAATATGTCAAAGTATATTTTAAAGCAAACAAATGCAAAATTTACTGTTCATTTTTCAGTATATTTAACCGTTCTTTCTCCTTAAAATATCTAATACGGATAATTGAACCAGATACAGAGTTCAGCCTTCCCTTTAGCTTTTTGTGCGGAGAAATCTTGCAGATTATAAGAGCAAAATGTAAGGAAGACGGAGGAACAGGTGTGGGGACAATATTAAAATGCATGTGGCACTGTCTTTGAACAGAACTAGTGTGGGCGGAAGGTGACGAACTTGGAAGCTGAAAATCTGTTGCAATTAACAAGACGCGCATGCTCCTTGGCCTCGAGGTGACTTCCGCAACCTTTCTGCAGACTCGGATGCATTTCTTCTCTCTCTAAGACTTCTTGTTTCCATTACTTAATGGACTCCTTATTTTTTGTCAAAGAGAAACTCTGTAGACGGGTTAAGTAAACGACAAGACTTTGTCAACGGGAAAACTCAGGTCTTAAGACATTTCCACTGCGATCTTTGAGGTAGACCTGAGGAAAATCTACTGTTTATAGGATATCCAAAGTATTTGACTGTATAAATCATAAAATGCTGCTAGACAATTATATTATTATGGAATTAAAGGCGTTACACACCATTGTTTTCACTCATATCTCATAGATAGGAAACAGAAAGTCGAAGTCACTACTACTGTGAAATCTGACTCGATATGAGGGACTGTTAATAAAGGAATTCCTCAAGGGTCAATATTAGGTCCCGAATTTTTCTAATGCTCATAAACGATCTTGCCCCCCCCCCTGATAAAAATGTAGGTCATCCCATATTATTTGGAGATAACATAAGTGTAATAATTAAAGGCACTAACTCTAATACAATCCAATCTTCAACAGAGAAAATTCCCCTCAAAATATGTGATTGGTTCTGAGCCAATAAATTAGTATTAAATTGTAACAAAACTAACATATTCCAATTTAAATCATGTCCATATTCAACCTCTCAAATTTGAAGCGCAATAATTAATAAGAAGTCAACAACAACAAAAACAACCAAATTCCATGGCTTGCAAATCGATGTGTTAAATTGGAAAAATAATCTGAAAGAAATTACGCTCAAACTAAATTCAGCACGTTTTGATATTAAACCTATGCAACAGATAGTAAATATCAATACCTTATAAATAGTGCTATTGATCGATCAAAATATTTAATCGATTAATCGATAAATTAAATCGAGTTTTGATCGATTTGAAAAAATGTTTTAATATAGGTACTGTAATACACAATTATTGTTAAATTTAACTTGTGTTCGGTGATAAGCGTAAATATTAAATGTTGTATATCTGTATATATTGTATCGTTATATTACAAAACTACAATTTTAATTATTTACTAACATATTTATTATGAGGCTTATAATTTATTGTGTCAATTTCTCCGGGAATTTTTTAGACAAACATAAATAACAAAATGTATGAAGACTCACCTAGTTAATACTGCTTCATCCATGATTTTAAACATGTGAGTGCATTCACATGCTCCGAATTAAGTGCCTCTCTACGTCTAGTAGCAATGTTTCCTGCATCACTAAATACAAAAAAACATTTTTTTCTGTCAAGCAGTTCTCTACGATCGTTCAATTTAAATCCAAACGTTTCACCGAGTTTACCTCTCAAATTCTCATATGACGTAATGGAGTTTACACTTTTCACAAACCACAGAAAACTGATTTTTTTTTCTTTATCAGACTAAACACACAACCTTCATATACAAACTCAGTACAGAAACTGCAACTGCAAAAGTACAGCGGTTGAAACAGAAGACTGGCCCCTATTGGAATCGAATTACTAGATTTTAGAACGAGAAGAAGTTAGTTACGCTCTCACTTGCACACAGTGTAGACATGGCTATTTTATAAGGGATGAGGGGGACGAATCCCAGAAAAGTATGCATTTCATATGCTAGAAAGATGAGCTGACAACAAGGTGGAAGTTTTCTTGGAAAACCATAAAACTTAATAAGGGTTTCGCATTGTGTTTCAACTTTCAATAGAGATAGACTAGGTCACTGTCCTCATATCTTCATCTCTTTCTGAAGTGTTTGTGCAAAGATTTTTCCTATCCTACCTGTTTCGCAGTTAAAATAACAGTATTATTGTGCTTTTAAGTAAGCAATATCCGAGAGAGAAATATTGTCGGAATTTTTAGTATGAGTTTATATTAACAAAATAATAATTAATATCAACTACAACCGATTAATTTTAATCGACTCGATTATTCGATTAAATATTTTTGATCGAGTAATCTTACAACAGAAATTGATCGATTAATCGAGTAGATTAATCGATTAAACCCCACAACACTACTTATAAGCAATATACTTTGCATACTTCAAATCGGTAATGAGTTTTGGAATAATATTCTGGGGAATAAAAGTATTGTTATTTTGAACCTCGTGTATCTCGTTAAATATCACTCCTATCAAACTTTTACATAGAATAAAACTTATTGGAACCAGTTTTTAAAGAAACTTTTGTTATGTTACATTTTTCATGAAAATTAATAGGAAGCGAGATATTTTGTTTTATTTAATTCAGGCCCCCTTATAAACCTGCCTTTTAAATAAAGTATTTTGAATGCCATATAGCCTAAAATCTAAGTTACAACTAACTTAATTTATATTCCAATTTTCATAGAAATCGATTCAGCCATTATCGCGTGAAAAGGTAACAAACATCCAGACAGACATACTTACTGGCTTTTAAGGAACCCGGAGGTTCATTGCCGCCCTCACATAAGCCCGCCATTGGTCCCTTTCCTGAGCAAATTAATCCATTCTCTATCATCATATCCCACCTCCCTCAAACCCATTTTAATATTATCTTCCCATCTATGTCTCGGCCTCCCTAAAGGTCTTTTTCCCTCCGGCCTCCCAACTAACACTCTATATGTATTTCTAGATTCGCCCATACATGCTACATGCCCTGCCCATCTCAAACGTCTGGATTTAATGTTCCTAATTATGTCAGGTGAAGAATACAATGCGTGCAGTTCTGTGTTGTGTAACTTTCTTCATTCTCCTGTAACGTCATCCCTCTTAGCCCCAAATAGTTTCCTAAGCACCTTATTCTCAAACACCCTTAACCTATGTTCCTCTCTCAAAGTGAGAGTCCAAGTTTCACAACCATAAAGAACAACCAGTAATATAACTGTTTTATAAATTCTAACTTTCAGATTTTTTGAGAGCAGACTGGATGATAAAAGCTTTTCAACTGAATAATAACAAGCATTTCCCATATTTATTCTGCGTTTAATTTCCTCCCGAGTATCATTTATATTTGTTACTGTTGCTCCAAGATATTTGAACTTCTCCAGACAGACATACAAACAAAAATTAAAAAAAATGCGATTTATGATCTCAGGATGGTTAATTATACATGTTAACACCAATTATTTTTGGAAAAGCAAGAACTTCTTTCTCTTCATGAGACTTGAGACCATGATACCAACGTGGAAAGCCGTTACACAAGCTGAAGTGTCGCTATGTTCATATCACTGACGAACTTACAGACTTCTATATCTAGACGCAACCCTTCTGTCCCTTTCCTTGATATTTTCCGTGCCACCTGTGTAAGCACGGCATTTTCTACGTCCCTTGGGACAAGCAGGTCTGACGTATCTGAGTCTGAGGGCAATAAGGATAATCCCTTCGCCGCTTCCTTCAGAAGGATCTCATTCTATTACTAAGGATCGCAAGAATTTTGCTACATCGTTCAAGAAGCATCAGCTACAGCATTCGCAACTCCGAATAACCCGCCAGGTCGGACTTCAGTACAAGATCCCTCTTTCATCACCAGGGAAGAAATCAGACAGTATTTCTATTCCTCAGGTTTGTTCTGAAGCAGCCATGTCAATTGATGCCCACAGGAGCAAGCGCGCGCTTTAGAGCCAGGAGAGCCTGATCGCTTTACACCGGAATGGAAAGAGACAGACGGAAGAGGTGGTATATGTCGCTTGGTCGAGCTATATTCAGGGATGGCCAGCACTGATTCAATAGATAAAGGGAAGAGAACTTATTAAAACTGTATCCATGTTAATTTTTAGATTTGCCTGAGAAGTGTAAGTGCATTATAAGAATGTAAGTTTTAATTTTAATGCTCATTTTTCACAAGTTTGATTTTTTTTATTCAAAAGAAATATTTTCTCAACTTTTCGTATAGAAAAGTGAAATTTTCAGGTGTCGGCCTATTTATTTAGTAGCCTTACAGAATGTTTTCGTAAATCTAATATACCGAATATTACTGAAGATAGTATATTGAAAATTTTGAAAATATTCGCATGGAAATTGTTTGTAAAGACATGAATTAACAAAGCAACTACTGTTACACCATAAGCAAAAGATACGTGCCCATGTGTTGTAAAAATGTCAGCTCTATAGCTTCAGCACATTTCGAGAAAATAATTTAATATTCTGATGATAGAAAGTTGCTCACAAATATCACCTTAAAAGCATAATGCGATAAGAGTTTTGTTATGTAATATTAGTTACACTTAAAACAGATACAGTATCTAGGTAACTTTGCTTTGTACTGTAATATTGTTTTGATTAGTTTATTGATTACTTTTGTAAGGCTGAAGATACCATCAATATAAATTCCAACTTATCATGTCATACTCAACCTCTTTCTTTGGAATATCACTTTCTTTATGAATGATGTGTTTCATCCACTTAATACAGTACAATATTATACTACTATGAAATTTAAGTGAATATTCCTTCTTAACTCTCTATTATGTTATTAAGATTTAAAACACAACTGCAATATTAAGAAATCAGTGTTAGTACTTTTGTTTTACAGACAATATAGATAATATTAAACAGAAAGAAGCCATATAAAAATAACTATATAAAATTTCACGTTCCGTTTGAAGTTTGTGCACCACTGTTTTCTTAATACAACAGGTTGCTTATTCATATACACAACCCTTCCTCTTTCCATATTTAGCGCTTGCTGCCCGCGCACGACGTCAAGGTCAGAAAAATGCGCTTGCTTTGACATCACTGTTCTAAAGAATTCATTCCAACGATTAAGTTCAGAATTCAATTCTTCATCTACTCTCAATTGTCTCCTGCCAGCGCTGTCTTGATAGCTTAGTTTGCAGAGCGCTGGCTTACGACAGCAGCGGACCTGAGTTCAGATCTAGGTAACGGCAGAGCTGTGTTTGTGGTAGACAAAGCCATGACAGTGAGAGATTTTCCGGGAATTCTGTTATTTTTCCTTGTAATTTCACCAATACTCACACAATTCCCCTTTCATTATTATTTCCGTTTCGAAAAATATGGCATCTCCTGTGTTTGCTCGACGTTTGAGTCACCTTCCGCCTTAGTAGATCTTTCTCGTGGTTTGTCCAAAGTTTGCCGCAATATATGGAGTTTGATATCAAGCCTTCAGAATTTTTGCGAAGAGATTCATTCATAGCTTTCTGCCCTAAGGCAGGTCTTTCATTGCAAATCCAGCATTCTTCAATCTCCTATTTTTCGCCTTCCTCTTTGTTTCCGCTTACGATCCATATATCTTAATGTCTTCTACCATCTGGTATCTTCTTCTGCCCCGAACTCTTCTACTGTTCACCATTCCTTCCAGTGCATCCTTCAGCAGACAGTTTCTTCTCAGCCAGTGACCCAACCAATATCTTCCTGATAAGTTTCAACATCTTAAACAAAATAAGACCCATGCTATGGTTAGAATGTGTGCTGCATTAGTTGAAACTCAAGGACCGTATTCATAGACATTTTTAGCGCGGGCTTCCGGTGGATGATCAGCGTTTTTCATATTCATAACCCAGTGTTAGCGATAGGATATGATTTGAATTCTGTACTAGTAACCAGTGGATAGCCGGGGCTAGCTTAGTACGCTCGTAGCGCGTGCTGCGAAATGTCTGTGAATAGCACCCTAAAAGTTTAACAAAATAACTCATTTCTTCCCTCTTAGAGGGCACTCATTTAATGCTTGCGACAGGGACTTTGGCTCCATCAAGAGTGGTTCAACTTCCAACGCATAAAGCTTATGTATGTATGTATTTATTCACACTGCAATGGGTATATACCCGATGGCAGTGGTAACTAATTACACTCAATAATGACAATAATAAGCTTGTTAATTAAAAATACAATTAATAATAATACCAATAATTAATACAAATAATTAATACTAATAATGATAATAATAATAATAATAATAATAATAATAATAATAATAGGGAATATCCTAAATTAAATGAAGCACTATCACTAAAAATAACATTTAAAATAAATCTAACTTGTATCTTAAATGTAAGTTCGAACTAAAACCCACGAGTATGATACGTACATATCTGCACAAGTACCTTTCAGCACTACACTCATTTCGCTGTCAACTCACTCACTGCACTGGAACTACGACACATTTCATTGATTCTATCCTGATTTCACTAACACTTCAAAAACATTTCACTGTTCAAATACTTTGCACTGCCACTATAAACTATAAAGCTTCACTGACAGGAACACGTTTCACTGACACAACATAATTATTCACTGATACAACACTTCAATAACAAAATATCATTTACATCCTTTACATACTGTGTATAATTATCGTCTATTAGTAAAGTCCTTAAGCCTATTTTTAAATACGTTTAAATATGATAGCAACGTGCCTATACATTTAAAAAAAATTGCAGATTTGAAGAGACTTATGTGTTATATCCCACAAGAGCACAAAGGCTTCTATGAAGAAATTTTAGCTTGGCCTACATGCAGTGCTGATGTTATGAGTGAACTCAATGAAGAGTGTCTAATTCGGAAGTGTAAGACTGAAGTTAATTCAATGATAGGAGTTATTTTGTTTAATGTTTTGAACTAATTTTGATGTCTTTTTATTTAATGACATTGTAATTGCTACAACAGAAATTATGTAATAAACTTAACCGTATCCATCATGTTAACTTTCAGTGCAGTCAGTTTTCAAAAGGCTCAATTCCACGACTTGCATCTTAAAATTACCGGTATTTAATTAACGACAGCAATACGCATCAAAAATATCAAACCTTTCTAGTACAATAATTTAGACTAAAAAATAAATTAAAAGTAATACATTGTAAGAGGAAAAAATGTTTTTTTTTTTTTCACTTTACTGAAAATTTTACTTTTTTGTCATTGAGCCCTTTCTTAAATGACTGATTCAATTATTACTAGTGGCTTGTGCAGCAAATGCTGCAAACTAAGTTCATTAGACGTTCGAATAAACATTTTTCAGATTTATTTTCAATGAAGAGTACCAGACATTCGGAAAGTTATTTGCTTCCATAACAATCAAAGATACTCTCTCTCGAGCCAATACTGAAGAGAACCACGCATATAAATATCTACACCTCACCGCCATTAAATATATGAAGAATACCCAACCCTACTTGAATATTAATTATAAAAATATTTGATTTTTAATAATATTATTATCTTACGTAAGTTTTATAGCTTTCAGTAACATATACTATATATACTATATAGCCGCCACTCAGTAAAATATAGAAATCAAAATCTAATTTAAGATATTCTCTACATCTACTTAAATAACCCCAAAACGTTTCACTTTCATATCATATATATTGTTAAAGGAGTTCGATCTATTGTAATCAATCTATTCTTTAACATACTCCATGCACCTTCTACCCTCAAAATTGTATAATATGTTTTGTACATTTTATTATCCTTGAGTCTTAAAGCGTAAAATTGGGACAGCAAATTATTTAAATCCAAAATAGTATGTTCACTATTGTCAAGTGAGATGTATATAGCATTAATATGTATAATTAATTAATGAAAAATAGTTGCATCATGGCATTACCTACAATAATATTTCATTTCTAATGGTAATAATGTCATCAAACCACCTCAAGTTCTGTAGTTTTAATATCCAATACACATCTGTACCCAGAAAATTACACATCACAGAAACTTACCTGTAAATTATTTGTAGTAAGTTAAGTTTTTAATAACCAATTTAATTTTTAGCTCTAAATATGTCAGCATTCTTGCAGATCATGGCCTCCGTGTAATATTGTTTACTGTAGTATGTGTTTTGTTTTATTCTGAAATGCAACACGGCCGACTTGATGCTCGCTTCGCTTCTCCTTTACAAAAAAGCGAAGGGAATATCAAGTCGGCCGTGAATGCTATTAGATAGTTCTCAAAACTGACGACAGATGGATTTTGGAAAATAGGAAAATTATGTTTAAAAATTGACATTTCACTGAAAACTACTATTTTTCCGAAAAACTTTGAGTTCCAAGCTTCTAAAATGAGGGGTCATTTATTAAAATCCGTCCAGCGTTTTTCCCGTAATTTCCATTACCAGTTCAAATTATATATATAGATTTTAATTTTTCTACATCATTTTAATACTGAATCGAATTTTGTGCGGCCAGACGGCGTAAAAAGAATCACTATGCGTCGCAAGGATAGGGATCTTTGTGCTGTATTTCGACCGCAAGTTAGGCACGGCGTCTTGTTGTCAAGGGAGACGCCGTCAGCTGTTTGCACATTTTTCGCATCCTCCAGGAATTCAAATCACTTCTCCCAACTCGGCCCAATTTGCAATTTATGACACTTTCACACCAAAACGAGACGAATTAATTCATCAAGCTGTGGGCCGCATTGACATGCAAATACCGGTCCGCTGAATTAATGAGGTGACGTAACCTTGCAGGCAGGTCGCGGGTTCGGGATTCAGGAATGTCGGACCGAACTTTGAGCATCACGTGTGACATTGCCTCACTTGTTCCTCTTCATGATATAAATCATACAGTAATTTGGTACAGGGTGTTCCTACTCTGATGGGTAGTAAGAATAAAGCTCAAGTACTTTCTCAAGGTTTATACTTATGAGTGTGAGCACTTCCTGTGATTATATACTCGTAACCATTAGAACATGCTCATTTTCGTAAGAATAAAGACATTCTACCTATCGCGAATATATACTTATCTCTACAGCCTTCTTGATCGTTTAAAAGTTAGTATATTCTCATTTACCTATCCTCTTTGACCACATTGCACCGTGATGCTCAGTTTTTTTTTTATAGACTTTCACATGCTATCTGCATGTTGTAGTGGTTTATGTTTTGCTTTTTGTAAATTTTAACAATGGATAAATAAATAAATAAATAAATACATAAATAAATAAGTAATAAAATTAAATAAATAAATAAATAAGTAATAAAATTAAATAAATAAATAAGTAATAAAATTAAATAAATAAATAAATAAGTAATAAAATTAAATAAATAAATAAATAAATAAATAAATAAATAGAATAAATAAGTAAAAGGAATAAGTATGTAAGTATTTAAATAAATTAATTAAATAATTAAGTAAATAAATAATATAAATAAATAAAATTAATTAAATAAATAAGTGAATAAATTAAATAAATAAAGCAAATAAGTAAATTAAATAAATAAATAAATAAAATAAATAAATTAAATAAATGAATAAATAAATACATATAAAAGAGAGAGTGAATCAGATAAGTGACGTTAATAAAGCAGGAAATAAGAAAATATTACTGGGAAATCGTCATTACGGGATGTTGGATAGAGATTACAATCCATTTCTAGAATTCCAGTTACGCTAATTGTATTTTTTATTATGGAGCAGTTATATGTAATTTTAAAGTTACAAGTAATTGCATTTTGCAATTCAAATTTTACAAAATAAACTGTAATTGTTAATTATATTTAACAATACAATCTAACCTTATAATTTGATAGTCATTCATATTCCTAAAGGCTATGTTTTTTATGAAGAACAAATACGTGTTTAACCAATTTCACATTCACTTTTGTGAAGCGTTAAAGGCTTCTGAAATTCACGTCTTTTTCCATATTTTTCCAGGAGGCACTACATCGTTCATAAATTATGCCATTTCTTTTTAATTTAACTTTAAACTGAACACAAACCAACAAATACTCAGAATTGAGCCTACTACAAACCATACTCAGAATAACATGAGAACGAACTTATAATATGAGAATACACTAGCTTTTATTCATATCAAGCATGAGTATATATTCTGTACAAGATGGACGCTTGAGTATATTCTACTATGCTTCCATGTTATGAGTATGTAATCAAAAATGAGTAGGTACTCAAATGTTTTTATTCTTACTAACAAGAGTATTTACTAAAAAAAGTCCAGTATGTACTATATACACATGTTTATTCTTACCGTCGAATGATACACAGGTTGAAGGGGCTCTCAGCGTTACTTCACATATGGCGGAGGAGTAGGTAGGCCTACTAACAAACCTTATCATTCATAAAATAAACAATCATCCTAAAAAGTTAAAAAGAGAACCATAATAGACGAAGGTCTCCATTCTTATCGTAGGTGTGACTAGGAGTTCTAGTAGCGATTTTATGGTAATTACTAGACAGTGGATGCGGGATGACTTATCGTTGAATGTAGGTGCACATTTACTATATGTTACATTTTTTTTCATTCAGACCATTGGCTGAACAGGTTATAAACGTAAACAAACGACGTCAACATGGTACTGTATCTCCGTACAGTCAGAAGGAAAAGAAAAATAACGTACTGTAGTACATACCTTGCAAGTTCAGTCCTCGTCATCATGGACGCAATTACCAGCGTTTCAGTAAACGACGATATATTCTCGTAAGTTGTCGAAGTTGAATCGTCTTCACCTATCGCTTAAACAGTTTTTGTATCGAGAGAATTTCTGAAGAAAACCTCTAAAATGGGGATCACTCAATTTCTTTAGAGGAATATTTGTACTGAGCATCATGTTGCACGTGACCTTAGACCCCCGTTAGACGAAATTGAAATGGAATGAACAATAAAAAGGGTACGATAACAAATTCATCTGGCGTTCAAGAGAAGTAAAAAAATGGAAAACTGTTGCAGAGAAAAGGGCTTATAAAGTGAAAGGTATCTGAATTGAAAAATTGCAACTTTAGTTTATTTTTGAAACTAGACAATGTCCGACAGTCTCTGACATGTTGTGGTAGAGAGTTCCAGAGATGAGCTGCAGAGACGGTGAAAGATGAAGAGTAGAAGGATGTTCTGTGTTTAGGAATGGAGAGTGTGGTACGGAGTTTCATTATTAGTATATGACTAAGAAACAAGACGGCATTAATGGAATCTTATATAGAACATGTCATTGAAGATAAAAACAGACTCTTCTGCATATTCTTTGTAAAAAAAAAAATATCGTTTGAAAAGATATTCAGAATGTTCCTCTTTTCATCTTACTTACTTACTTACTGGCTTTTAAGGAACCCAGAGGTTCATTGCCGCCCTCACATAAGCCCGCCATTGGTCCCTATCCTGAGCAAGATTAATCCAGTCTCTATCATCATATCCCATCTCCCTCAAATCCATTTTAATATTATCTTCCCGTCTACGTCTCGGCCTCCCCAAAGGTCTTTTTCCCTCTGGCCTCCCAACTAACACTATATGCATTTCTGGATTCGCTCATACGTGCTACATGCCCTGCCCATCTCAAACGTCTGGATTTAATGTTCCTAATTATGTCAGGTGGAGAATACAATGCGTGCAGTTCTGTGTTGTGTAACTTTCTCCATTCTCCTGTAACTTCATCTCTCTTAGCTCCAAATATTTTCCTAAGCACCTTATTCTCAAACACCCTTAACCTATGTTCCTCTCTCAAAGTGAGAGTCCAAGTTTCACAACCATAAAGAACAACCGGTAATATAACTGTTTTATAAATTCTAACTTTCAGATTTTTTGACAGCAGACTGGATGATAAAAGCTTCTCAACCGAATAATAACAGGCATTTCCCATATTTATTCTGTGTTTAATTTCCTCCCGAGTATCATTTATATTTGTTATTGTTGCTCCAAGGTATTTGAATTTTTGCATCTCTTCAAAAGATAAATTTCCAATTTTTATATTTCCACTTCGTACAATATTCTCGTCACGAGACATAATCATATATTTTGTCTTTTCGGGATTTACTTCTAAACCTATATCTTTACTTGCTTCCAGTAAAATTCCTGTTTTTTCCCTAACATATTCACGTCATCCGTATAGACAAGCAGCTGATGTAACCCGTTCAATTCCAAACCTTCTCTATTATCCTGGACTTTCCTAATGGCATACTCTAGAGCAAGGTTAAAAAGTAAAGGTGATAGTGCATCTCCTTGCTTTAGCCTACAGTGAATTGGAAACGCATCTGACAGAAATTGACCTCTTTTCGTCTCCTATAACCTTTTTTTTTTTTTTTATAAATTTAGAGTGTCTTCACGAAACTAAAAACGGCTGGCCGGCGTCAAGAGCATGGGCGATGCGGAATGCCCCACGCTGCTGGACATCGAGATCTGCAGCGAGCAGGACGACCCAGGCAGCGCCCCAACTTCGGCGTCAAGTGCAAGATCTTAAAAATAATATAACTACAAGTAGTTTTCCATACTTTTTATTCAAATTTTAAAGCTGTGTACTAGAACATATTATTTGAGATTCTCACAGTACTCATCTTAGTGCGATTTTTTATATTTGCGTCTCGATACGCGAATAGATCCTGTTAGTAGTATTAAGAAGGCAATACGTAATTGATCTACATTTTGAGAGGATTTACGGTTATATATGGTTTGAGGCTTGGGCGCCGTAGCAAGATTTCTTTACGAAAGCTTCTTGGAAAATATGAAGACATCGGCTCAATAGCAGATCCATGTAGAAAGGTAGACAACAATTCTTAGAACACAACGTAACCCCTACGACGATTCTGCCAGATTAGGCTTACGCAAACAGAGAAAATGCTAAAATCCTGATCTAAAAGGACTGCTGAGAAACGCCTTCTCGAGCTGCGTCGGAAGGCGATATTCTCATAACATCCGGCTTTCAAAATCAGCATGTTATAAACGCTGCCAATTTCTGTACGGAACATTCCTTATATTCAGGGAAAGGATTTATATGTAAATACATATTTACTTATAAAGCTAATATAATTTATATTTTGCATTATCTTTATGTTTCACAATGTGTAGGGTTGAAAAATCCTACTTTTATTTTCCATATTTTTCCATATTTTAGAGTTTAGTACATATTTTCGTTAATTTCCATATATTTTCCATGTTTCATATAAAACAGTCCATATTATATTAGGTTTAACAATAAAACAAAACAAAATTCCATTAACTTTTAAAAATACATTTCAACAATAGAGATTTAAACACATGTTCAGTAATCCCTTTAACATAAGAGTTATTTGAAAATTAGCAGTCCTATCAACAATGGGAAAGTAAGTTACAAAACTGTATTAATTTAATTTAAAATTTTTAACAGACTTCAGTTGTGCAGCTCAACAGTTAAATGCCAGTCAGAGTACACATAGGTTCAGTTTTGTAAATCATACTATAAAGACGGTAAATATGCCAAAAGTACGTCATTCAGTCAATTTAAAATCAAAACTAACAAGTTACATTTCAGAATTTAAAGAAGATGGTTTATCAACTGACAATAAAATATTATTTTGTAATTTGTGTCAGTGTGCAGTATCATCTACACAAAAGTTCCTGGTGCAACAACACATTACAACTAGTAAACATCAGGCCAACAAACAACTAAATTCCAAGCAGAGACAATTGTTTTTAACACAACCAACAACATCGAATGTAAGATCTGAGTTTAACATCGACCTGTGCCGTTCTCTCATCTCTGCTGATATTCCTCTCTACAAACTAAAGAATAAGGTCTTCAGGGAATTCCTTGAAAAATATACTCAACATACAATCCCGGATGAGTCAACACTTAGGAAGACGTATGCTCCATCCATCTACGATGAGACAATACAGAAGATAAGAGATGAAATTAAAGATAGTTCAATTTGGGTTTCCATTGATGAGACTCCCGACAAAGAAGGTAGACTTGTTGGTAATGTAGTTATCGGTTTGTTAAGTGAACAATATTCTGAACGAATTCTTTTACATTGTGATGTTCTAGAAAAGTGCAATAACAAAACTATAGTTAAACTGTTCAACGAAGCTATGGGTATCCTGTGGCCAAAGGGTATTATGTACGATAATGTGTTATTCTTTATTAGCGATGCTGCCCCTTATATGGTCAAAGCTGGACAAGCATTATCTGTTGTATATCCTAAATTGACTCATTTTACTTGTGTGGCGCATGCAGTTCATCGTGTGGCAGAAGTGGTCAGAGACAATTTCCCTAAAGTAGATTTGTTGATTTCATCAGTGAAAAAAGTATTTCTCAAAGCTCCCAGTAGAGTTAACGTGTTGAAAGAAATGTACCCTGAAATTCCATTGCCACCAAAGCCAATTTTAACTAGATGGGGTACATGGCTAGAAGCAGTTGAATATTATGCCGAACATATAGACTCTATTAACAATGTTCTCCTTGCATTGGACTTTGAAGATGCAGTCTCAATTGATACTGCGAAAACAGTTACCTGTGACATAAGTGTGAAGAATGACTTAGCTCACATTCAGCATACATTTTCATGCATCATAAAAACGCTCAAAAGTCTCCAAAATAGGCACCTTTCACTATCTGAAAGTTTTGAAATTATAAATAGTACTGTGGAACAACTGAATCGTGGCAGAGGTAAAGTTGCAGATGCAGTAAGAGCTAAGGTGGACACTGTACTTTCAAAAAACCCTGGATATGAAGAACTACAAAAGGTTGTTGCTGTGATGAGTGGTGAATCAACAGTGAAGATTAACTTGGACTTATCCCCAGCAGACATTGTGAAATTGAATTATGTACCAGTTACTTCTTGTGACGTCGAACGCTCTTTTAGTCAGTATAAATCTATCCTCAGAGACAATAGAAGAAGATTCACTTTTCAGCACTTGAAAGAAATGTTTGTAACCTATTGTTATGGTAACAGACAATAAAAATTGTGTTTTGTTGAAACTACATTGGAAGATAAGGTACGTCCATTATATTTTTTGTTTAGTTTGATTAAAATGTACCAATATTTAACGTACATAGTCATTTTTTTATAATTTTAAGTCCATATTTAATTCCATATTTTGGTAAAAATCCATATTTAATTCCATATTTTGATAAAAATAACTACATATATATTTACATATTTCATATATTTTTAGTCCATATAAATCCGTTCCCTGCTTATATTTTACTATTGAACGCTGTATACAGGTCTAGCTTGGGATTTGTGCACTGAACAATTTCATTAAGTAGAAATAATATTTACCTCCCAGGAAATACGCGGTAGTGTCCAAAAACTTCCGGCCTAGCCACAGTATAAAGAAGATACAGTAGAGCAGCGGTGGCGAAAATGCTATCGTGCGCCGAGCCACTGTGTAAGCTGCAACGTGCATAGCACCTATGGAGGGAGGCGGACACCCGAAGGGGAATTGAAGCAACTGTCTGACATTAACGGTTTTTCATTTTCCTTACGTCAAGCACTTAAATAAAATTATATACAGTACAAGGTTACAAACTAATATTTAGTATGTGTAACGAAGAAAGAAATAAACAAAAAAACATAGGACACATTATCACACCCTAAAATTAACTGTGTTCAGAATGTCTCTGCGGCAGAGTTTCAAAATCAGGAATTATGTCACTTACTGCCAGTCGTAGTTGATCACGAAGGTATTTGTCTGTCAGTCGTGATCTAAATTTGATTTTTACTATTTTCATTGTTGAAAATAATTTTTCACAAACGTAAGTTGTAGCGAACATGGCTTCAACAGAGCAAGCGAAAGAACGAAGCTTCAAATATTTATTTTTTGCCAAAGATTTGAAAAGTTCAACATTTGTCAAGTCCTTACATCTAGCTTTCATTTAACATCACATTGTAAATATGTGAATTTAAATTGAAGATCTAACCGCATTATTCGTACATCTGCTGAAAAAGGATCGACGTACAGCGATGATGATGATGATGATGATGATGATGATAACAACAACACTTAACCTTTTAATGTTTCATCAGTAACATGTAGTAACTTATAATACCGTTTTATGTTATACAACCGTTTTCCTAGTAATACTTGTGAATAAATCATACATTTAATATTCTCATCATATTGTCAGCAAAAAATGCATCCTCGCATCCTACTTGAAACTTTCGTTTTTATAGAGGTACATGGTTTCGAAAGAGACATTGCGACGATACGCCACTCGCAGGTCAGAGACAAGTATACATGGAACGGAGTTTGACTCCAGTGAGTGAGAGGGTGGGGGTTGTAGGTAGGAAGCAAGGGAAATGCACTGCGAGCCACAATGTGCTCGTGAGTCGCATTTTCGCCGCGGCTGCAGTAGAGACAACTCTTGTCGGCACTTTTGATGTTGTTGTTACTAAAATCAAGCTCAGGGAGGTCTAGTTCTCAATGAATCCAACCATGTCGCTAGTATCGGCAGAGCAAACAGCTGATTTTAGCGATCAGCTGTTCAGACAAGCTAAACTTTCAGATGAAACTTTGTATTAACTGTTGTAATTACTCCTTTGTTCCGTAGTGATATTTGTGTCTTATTATGTAGATCTAATGAAAATTCACTTTTCCTTTTCAAAATACATATAAAACTGCAGTGTTCATGATTGAAGTAAAACATACTATTAGCGAAGTGCTTACCGTTGTACTCTGTTTCTTCATATCCATTGCATTTCGTCTTCGAACATAATATGTTGTAAAATACATACATCAAGGGAACATTTAATAAATAAAAAAAAAAACAAAAATTCGAGGTAACCTGTTATAATTAAAAATGTGTTCACTATATATCCGATGTAATAATAATAATAATAATAATAATAATAATAATAATAATAATGTTTTATTTTCGCTGGCAGAGTTAAGGTCATAAGGCCTTCTCTTCCACTCAACCAGCCTTAATCAATAAAATACATAAATTTAAATTACAAATATTTACACTACACTTAAAAGGTTCTCCAGCAATATTCTTCACTACACATTTATTTAAATTTAGATAAATCTATAAGGTAAAGTAGTAACTTAATTTATGAGCTAATTTAATTCAATGAATTATAATTAATTTAATATTTGAGATAGCTAGTAAAATGATGAAAATTAATTTAATATAAGCTTACTAGGACTATGTTACAGGGAGAATATATATATATATATATATATATATATATATATATATATATATATATTTCTATAATGTGAATATTAATGTAATTGCCATTAGAGGTTTTGTAAATCTATTTAGAGAAATTAATGATAATAATAATAATAATAATAATAATAATAATAATAATAATAATAATAATAATAATAAGAATGGACAGATGTTAGTTTCATTATAAGTAACAAATATTAATCAGCAATTAATCTGTTAAGTAAGAATTTATGTAATTTTGACCTAAATGAAGTTATTGTCCAACAACCCCTTATATCACTCGGAAGCGAGTTCCAATTTCTAGCAACTGAAACTGTATAGGATGAAGAATATAAAGATGTCTTGTGGTAGGGTATAATGAGTAAATTGTTATGATGAGATCTTGTACTTAGCTGATGATATGCGATAAATTTTGAAAACGAGAAGCCAAATAGATTGGGGTAGCGGTGCGCAGAATTTGAAATAAGAGAACAAGAGAATGCAGGGCTCGTCGATCGCTTAGCCTTGGCCAAGACAGAGTTTGGAAAGACGGGGAAACATGATCATACTTACGAATATTACAAACATAACGGACGCACGCATTATGCACACGTTGTAGCCTGCTGCTCAAATTTTCATTTTAGGTTACTTAATATAATATCGCAGTAGTCAAAGTATGGCATTACGAGTGTTTGTACAAGGATTAATTTTAATTTATCAGGAAGAAAGTGCTTCAGTCGCTTTAATGAGTGAATAATGGAAAATATTTTTTTGGAAGTGTGATTCACTTGTTCATTCCATTCCAGGTGACAATCCATATAAATACCAAGGATCTTCACAGTCGTACTGTATGGAATAGTAGTATTATTTACAATTATCGGTGTCAAATTTTGTTTGTCACACTTCGATCTTTGATGTTCTATTAAGATTGCCTGCGATTTACTTGCATTTAAATTAAGTCCGTGCTTTTTCGACCATATGGATATAGAATTCAAGTCATCATTAACTTTAGTTATGGCGTCATTTATGTAGTTAGGTCGAGTATGCAAATAGATTTGTATGTCGTCAGCATAAATATGGTGTCGGCAGGATGTTAGACTAGAAGAAATATCATTAATATAAATAGAAAATAGTAAAGGTCCTAGGACAGAGCCTTGTGGTACGCCAGTCTTTGTGGTACGCCAAGTGGAATAACGATTTTTAATAGACACGCACTGTTGGCGTTCACGAAGATAGGAGTCCATCCACGCTAAGGCATTATCAGAAAAATGCAGTACTCTTAATTTTGCAATTAGTAAGTCAACGTCTACAGTGTCGAAAGCTTTGGAGTAGTAGACTACTAATTGTAGGCCTAACTAAATAGGTTATCTATTGCAAGTTTTATCACATAACTACGTAATCCTTAAATCATTATGGAGTACTGCACTTGGAGGACAATGCTTAACTGGCAACAGTTAAATCCCGGTAACTTCTTTCACTTTTCCTTTGCTGTAATAGGCATCATTTGAATTACAATATTCTTACCTTCTTCAATTTTCGTAAAAGATATATTGCAGTAACAATTGTATCTTTCAATCACTCTTTCATAACTAGATCCAAGAGCTAGCTATACACCAACGTAATCGAGTAATTATTATGTAGCAGAGGTTATGTTTTCTTTCAGCTGCAGTATTTAATGACATTCTATTCAACCGATACAGTTAGAAAATTTAATGTGTATGTTAATTGAAATTGGGAAACCAAAATCAATATCAATATACAAAATATTACTGTCAATAACAGGAATAATCATGTAGGCCAAAGTATAACGTTACTGGTATGAAATAATATCCATCACTAATATAATGTTATTAGCTAGTCAACAAAATTTTATTATATCCATTGTTGACGTAACTTCATCGAAACGAATGTCATGATCTATGTAGCTAATGGTTCAATATTACGTTACCAACATAAGCATCTACCAGTGACTTTAAAATTAGCGTCAATTAGTGAATATTTTCATGATGTTTGCATACGGAAGTCATCCTCATCACCCTTACATACGGAAGTAATTATTATTATTATTATTATTATTATTATTATTATTATTATTATTATTATTATTATTATTATTATTATTATTTTGTTCCCACGAAATGGGCTAGTTGTCCTTACTGTATCTTCTTTATACTGTGGCCTAACTTTGTTTCAGGGGTGTTGGAAAGAAAAGCTTATTTCATTTTTCAATGTAATAATAATAATAATAATGATGATAATGATAATAATAATAATAATAATAATAATAATTTATTTCAGCTCACAGAGTTAACCCTTAACTTGGCAAAACTTCATTTCTCACATTAGTTTATTAAATCTTGTCGGACCGTAAAGAAAACAACTATCGCAATGTCCATATTTTTATATGTTGCACAATAATATAGTATTGTGAAATTTTAAATTTCCTACCAATTTTTTTTCTATTCTATTCAAATTATAGCCTTCTTTCTTTCTTTCTTGGGGCTACAGCTCAATGTGAACTTTTGCCTCTTCCACGATTTTCCGCCAGTTGTCTCGATCCTGCGAAATTGATTTCCAATTCCTATATCCCATCTTACGTATGTCTTCAACTCCAACCAACTTGTTCTTGGTCGTCCACGGCTTCTTTGGCCCCCGGGATTTCCATTTAGTATCCTTTTAGGAATTTCTACGTCACTCATCCGTGCCACATGCCCAGCTCACCTTAATCTTGCTGTTTTTACCATTCTTCTAATAGGCGGATCTTTATAGATGGAATACAACTCATTATTATATCGCCTCCTCCATCTTCCTATTTTACGGAGTACCTTCCTCTCTAAGGCATTCAAATTATAGCATATAACCTGTTGTAACGTATAGGATACATTGTCAATTTAAGGGTTAACATCACATTGAGTTCGATATAAAGTACATTTACAGAGGGTCATACTGACAGTCATGAGTAAAACATTGCTATAATTTCAGTTTCAACAATGTAATAAAAACGATCATATGTTCATAATCTACAGACTTTACTCTTTATATTGACATATTGTGACGTCATTAACTTATATCATGTGACCACAGGAAATGTTGGCAAAATGGTCGATGACGATGATTGGTTCGACAGCGTGCTGTAATTAAATTCCGTGTTAAAGAAGAAAAATCTGCTGCTGAAATTAACCCCAGACTTCAGCGTGCACACGGAGATGTGTGCATGGGCGCCAGCAGTGTTAGGAGATGGGTGAAACATTTCGAAGATGGGAACACGAGCATCCAAGATGAGCCTCGTAGCGGTCGTCCTCTAACTGCCTCCACGGAACGCAACAAGGAAAGAGTTGATGAGTTCTGGGATCCATTTTGTTGAATTTCTTGAACCTGAATAGACTATAAATGATGTCCGATATATTCAGGCAGTTTTGAAGATCCGTCATGCATTGCGCGAGAAACGCCCTGGAAAGAAGATCATCCTGCAACACGATAACGCGTGGCCTGACACTGATCGTGTCACCGTGGAGAATATCAGAACATTTGGGTGGGAAGCTCTTCCGCAATCTCCCTACAGTCCCGACTTGGCACTACCATATTTTCGGTTCTGAAAAGGAGCAGCTGCGAGGCCAACGCTACGAGACGCTGGAGGACACCCGGAATGTAGTGCTCGGAAAGATGAAACGGACTTCTACAGTAAGAGAATTTTAAAACTTACAGAACGGCGGGAAAAATGTGTGCAAAGAAATGGGGAGAATGATGAAAAGTGACACAAAAGTCTGTAGATTAAGGTGATGTAGGCCTACCTGGTTGTCTAAAAATAAAAATAAAAATTCAGCCTATAACAATGGATTTTCTGATCATGACTTTCAGTATGACTCTCGATAAACTGAGTTCTTTACATTGAATTATTTTTAATTGATATAAAAACAACGTAATTAACAATTAGTTAATAACAGTTCACTAGCATATCAAATGCTACAGAAGAAGAATTATACATAACCTCAAGGAAGAGATATGATGAAGAGAACAACTTGCATTTTATTCATTTTCAAACAAATGTTGATTGTGTTATATTTTAAGAAGTAACTAGGGAAATATTTCATTGAATAAATTTGTGTAAATATATATTAATAGTGGCTTGTGCAGCAAATGCTGCAAACTAAGTTCATTAGACGTTCAAATAAGTATTTTTCAGATTTATTTTCAATGAAGAATACCAGACATTCTGAAAGTTATTTGCTTCCATAATAATGAAAGATACTCTCTCTCGAGCCAATACTGAAGATAACCACGTGTATAAATATCTACACCACATCGCCATTAAATATATGAAAAAGACCCAACCCACTTGATTAATAACTATAAGAATATTTGATTTTTAATAATATCATTATCTTACGTAAGTTTTATAGCTTTCAGTAACATATACTATATATACTATATAGCCGCCACTCAGTAAAATATAGAAATCAAAATCTAATTTAAGTTATTCTCTACATCTACACACAAATATTAATAATAAATAAATAAATTAATAATAAATAATAACCCCAAAACGTTTCACGTTCATATCATCAATATAGCATTAATATGTATAATTAATGAAAAATAGTCACATCATGGCATTAACTACAATAATATTTTATTTCTAATAGTAATAATGTCATCAAACCAAATCAAGATTTGTAGTTTTTAATATCCAATAGAGAGCTGTACCCAGAAAATTACACACCACAGAATCGAAACTGTACATTATTTTTAGTAAGTTAAGTTTTTAATAACCAATTTAATTTGCGCTCTAAATATGTCAACATTCTTGCAGATCATGGCCTTCGTGTAATATTGTTTACTGTAGGGTGTGTTTTGTTTTATTCTGAAATGCAACACGGCCGACTTGATGCTCGCTTCGCTTCTCCTGAATGCAATTAGCTAGTTCTCAAAACTGACGACAGATGGAATTTGGAAAATAGGAAAATTATGTAGGAAAATTGACATTTCACTGAAAACTACTAATTTTTCGAAAAACTTTGGGTACCAAGCTTCAAAATGAGGGGCCATTTATTAAAATCCGTTCAGCCGTGTTCCCGTAATTTCCATTACCAGTTCAAATTATATATATATATATTTATTTATTTATTTATTTATTTATTTATTTATTTATTTATTTATAATGATAATTCAATAAGTAAACAGCCATTGGTTACTTTTTCATTAGGAACAGCAATAATTTTGCTGTAATATGCTGAATTAGAAGATGACATCACCCTTAAGAGAATTTATTGTGACTTTATTTTTCCCTTGTACTCTTAAGTTGTTCGTATATATCTGAAGTGTGATTAGTGATTAATTTAATATGTTACTAGTCAGCGATGTATGCAATGGAGGGGGAAAGGAACTGGCCACCTACCCCATTATCTCCTAGCTTAGTTACCTCGTGAGTGATGCCTAATTGGTGTCATTTATGAGGTTCAAATCTGTCTTCGGACTGTTCACTAAACAACAATTATTTGGTTTGCCTTGTTTAAAATGGTACACCACATATGACTAAGCTACTGGAAAATTGTATCCGTTTTAATTTTACGTTTTTCTGAAGAGATGTGTAGAGATTTTAATTTTGTTCCATATTTTCCAAAAGATAAAAAATAGATAGATAGATAGATAGATAGATAGATAGATAGATAGATAGATAGATAGATAGATAGATAGATAGATAGATAGATAGATAGATAGATAGATAGATAGATAGATAGATAGATAGATAGATAGATAGATAGATAGATAGATAGATAGATAGATAGATAGATAGATAGATAGATAGATAGATAGATAGATAGATAGATAGATAGATAGATAGATAGATAGATAGATAGATAGATAGATAGATAGATAGATAGATAGATAGATAGATAGATAGATAGATAGATAGATAGATAGATAGATAGATAGATAGATAGATAGATAGATAGATAGATAGATAGATAGATAGATAGATAGATAGATAGATAGATAGATAGATAGATAGATAGATAGAACAATAAAAAATAGGTTTTTGGGAAAAAATATATATTTGTTTCTTATCCGATTCATTCTTTGATTTCCTCTAGAAATTTCAATTTTATCCCTAGTTTTCTTAAAATTTACGGATTTGAGGCGGAAAATTATGTATTCTTTATTTGTCCTATTTATTCTTTGATTCTTCCTCCTTAAAATGGTACATCACATATGATTATATAAAAATTATATCCTTTTTCTGAGGTGAAATATTCATTCATAGGGTTCTGCCCAAGGACAGGTCTTTCACTGCAAACCCCAATCTTTCCTATTTTCTCCCTTCCTCTTAGTCTCCGCATATGATCCATATATCTTAATGTCGTCTGTCATCTGATATCTTCTTCTGCCCCGAACTTTCCTCCCGTTCACCTTTCCTTCCAGTACATCCTTCAGTAGCCAATTTATTCTCAGCCAGTAACCCTGCCAATTCCTTTTTCTCTTCCTGATTAGTTTCAGCATCATTCTTTCTTCACCCACTCTTTCCAACACAGCTTCGTTTCTTACTTTGTCCATTTCACACGCTCCATTCTTCTCTACAACCACATTTCAAAGGCTTGTAGTCGCATCTCTTCACTTCTTCGTAATGTCCATGTTTCTGCTCCATACAATGCCACACTCCACACAAAGCACTTCACTAGTATCTTCCTTAGTTATTTTTCCAGAGTTTTACAGAAGATGCTCCTTTTTCTATTAAAAGCTTCCTTTTCATTGCTATCCTCCCATGACTTCCTGGCAGCAGCTCATGTTAGTGCTTATAGTACACCCCAAGTATTTGAATCTGTTTAATTGTTCTACTGCCTCATTTAGAAATCGCAAATTTACCTCGGTGTCTGTAAATAAGTCTTCTTTTAGCTCTTGTTCAATTTCTTCACACTAATGAAACATTTTTGAGCATCTGTTTAATACAGAAAGCTGAAATTTTCAGCAATTGTTATTTAGATGTTTTATAATATTCTGAAACAATGGTTTTGAAAGGTATTAAATTTTGGAGATGTTACATTGGGTAATGTGCTGAAAATAGTTGAAAAAATAATTAAACGTAGGAGGGGAAGAAAATATCTATCAGTAAGGAAATAAATGGAAGAAAAACTAATGTTTCAGCATAAAGTATACATGAGCTGTAAAGATAGGTAGCGAAATCCGGTTGCGAAAGCCAGCTATAACGGCTTGGGTCTGACGTGCTGACCACATGATACATCCATTCTGATAGGATGATCGTCCACCTCTTCTTCGGCATTTGAACGTGAGGCCAGCAGCCGACTGATGGTCTGAGCCCTTCATGGGTTGTGTCGCCACGGATTATTATTCTTATCATTATTATTATTATTATTATTATTATTATTATTATTATTATTATATGTTGTAGTAGATTATTATCAGAATTGTCTATTGTCATCTGTAACATTAGTAGGTATCTGTTGTTGAAAGTTGTTTTAGAATTCTCGCAGATGTATCTAAATTCTCCCTCCGAATAAGCTGTTAATTTCAACTGAATTCGAGAAAAATGTCCTTTTGTGCGAGATCGTGCGTATTTGCTTGTTTTCCGCACAGAACCAATACGCGGTAAGTGTAAAATACCACATTCAGTATTCCCAACGTAACACACATAACAATTTCCCTCTTCTTACCGCTTAAGCGCGACATTCATTTTACTGCTTTAGGCTTTTAACATATTATTTTTAGAGACGTTTAACATAGTAATAATTATAAATTGGAAACTTACCACTGCAATTTCACCTAAATTGCAATGTTAATTATTGTTTTTAAATATTTGCAAAAATTAAGTGAAGCCTACTACTCCACGAAACTTATTGCATTCCTGATACAAGTAACATTAAGGAAGCCGTGAAAAAATCAACAAGATTCCAGATGCCGATGTTATTACTGCAATATGTTATATAAATAATATTGTTAAAATATTAAAATGAAAAATAAATCATTACATAACCTCACCGTTTGTTTTAAGTTCGCATTTATAGACTGGGGGGAAAAAAAGACAGACGTATATCATGGCCTGCTGGAGTATAGTAAACACAGAAAACATTTTATAGCAACAATGTTGAAGAAAGATATTTTGGTTTTCCGAAGTTGCCGTCATTAAACAGAAACCAACATGGAGATTTCATTGCAACTAATTAGAAATTCGTCTTTCAGATATTTAATCAACGATCTTCGCACAAAATAATGTACGATGCACGAGCGGTATGTTTATTTTTATGTTCTCGGAAATTAAAAAAGCTCAATCACGTTTCGCTTTTTCAATCTTTTCCTCGAACATGAAAACGTCAACATACCGCTCTTGTAACGTATATTACTATTGTGAAACATACTAAACATTGTCAAGATAGGCAATGTCGGTTTTTTCTCCTTAACAGATTTCGCTGTCCTAATCGGTTTCACTGTTAATATGTATTACCGTTCACTTCCAATATATTGTGTTTCCCTACTTCATGAAACAATTATTCAATTTTTCTTCTATAATTGTTATATTTAATATATTCTGTCTTGGAACCCGCATATGACCTTCGTCATTTTGCACATTTAATCCCCCGCTGTTTACACGATATAATCTACAAGCTGTGAAGTCCAAAGTTGTTGGTATCTTGGTTTACCGGCGGCCTTGCCTTATGGCGCGTTTACACGTGCATGGGTTCATAGGCGCCAATATCTTTTGGCGCGCAAGTAAAATCAACTTTCACGTGTAAACCTTTACTGTCGTGAAAGTTTAGACACTGCATGCAATGTTTCGAAAAGTTAATGGCATCCTAACTTTTCAATGCACCAGTGGCGACGCATGCGCAAGGGGACATTTCTGTTGCACGTGTAAACATGAACTTTCTCATCGGCACGCCAGTATTGTACAGTATTGATGTCTTTGCATCTAGTTTTATAAATTTGATTTATAAGAATGAGTAAGCGGAATTTTGAGATAATCACAAAGTTTCTTTACGTATATGAAAAACACCGATGTCTGAACTCTAATCTTTATCAACAGTAATCTCACTAGAGGTTTTGATTTTATCGATAAATCTGCGAGTGGAACACGAGCAGATTTATCTAGAGAAAATCAAAACTCGAGTGGGATTTAATTGACTATTACACGATTAGAAGAAAGTAGGCTATATAAAGATTAGAAGTAACAAATTGTACAATAAAATATTAATTGGCTTACGAAAATACAACTGTCTTCAAATGTATTATTGTACCATCTCAACATTACGCTAGATGGCAGTAGTGTTTTATGATGTTTTCTTGTTACCGGTATCAGTTGTGTCAACTATGGAATCTTCATTGAACTCTGTGGACTGTTACTAGTCAAGAAGGCTTTGTTGATTCAGTTTCATTTTTATTAAAACATTTGCATTCCATTTCAATCATCCGGATCCCAGTAATCAACGTCACTTGACAGATGATTTTCAATAAATCTTAGTATTAAACAATCTCTGTTACGTGACTATCCATAATATATAGCAGAAGCTATAACAAACATAACCTAAATAATATAAGCTTAAACAAGTGTTAGAAAAGTTTTAATTAGGGATGATGAAATAAACAAGACACGTTTTAATTAACGATGATGAAATAAAAAATAAACATGGATAATTTTAAAAGAAACTATTATTGAAAGTACAATTTTCAAATTAGAATGTTTTGGTGGTTCAGTTGATGTTATATTGGACGTGTGCGTGAAAGAAGTGAACTCGTTGGCGTACATGGTGTATCCCTCAACTCATTCAGGATTTCCGAATGGTGCTCTTCATATATGACCAGTGATCTTTATTAATTCTTGTTCTTGAATGCCAAAATGCGAGTCATATTTGAAAGTGATGTGCATCGACTGGAGTGGTTTGTAATTTTCTGTTTTTTGACGGCCAGACCAGTGCAGTTTGAAATGTTGGCAAACAAAGAAACAAATGCTTGGGTAGTGATAAAAATAAACAAATGCTAGGGACGCGATAAAATTAAACAAATGCTAGGGACGCGATAAAATTGTGCGATAAGCGGCCATGATTGGTTGAAAGACGTCCTTTCGTACCGTTTTATTGGTCGAAAATAGTGCGACGTAGTAAAAGTGTAATAATAATAAAAAAAAAGATAGAGCTGCCGGAATAGAGGCTTACGAAAATATGGCAAGGGCAATGAAAATTGATGGATTCGGAATTGCCGAGGTAAAAGCAAAAATAAAATTTATACGAGATGCATACACTCCGGAGGTAAGGAAAGTAACAAGAAACATGAAAACTGACGGTGGTTCAGTCGATATCACCAAACTTAAAGTAACATGGTTTCCAGTGTTGCTGATAGGATTTTGTATCAAGTGGTGCAAATAAGAGAAAGACAGTCTTCAGAAATTTTGAGAACTTTGTATAAAAACATTACAATCTTAATTTATATACTACAATTTAAGACTGGAAATTCAAAAGGGGCTAAGTGCCATCTACTGAAACATGACATTTTGACGTATGTACGTGCTGTTTATCTATGCAAATACTATACTCATTCATTTATTCATAGTTTTCTATCTAAGGGTAAGTATTTCAATGCAAATCCATCAATCTCCAGTCTTCATTATTTCCAGCCTTCCTCTTAATCTCCACCTATGATCCATACATGTTAATTATGTCTATCACGTGATTTCTTCTTCTGCCCCGAACTCTTCTTCCGTCCACCATTCCTTCCAGTTCATCCTTTAGTAGGCAGTTTCTTTTCAGCCAGTGACCCAACCAATTCCTTTTCCTCTTCCTGATCAGTTTCAGCATTATTTTTTAATCACCCACTCTCTCCAACATAGCTTAATTTCTTATTCTGTCTGTCCATTTCACATGTTCCATTCTTCTCGATATCCACATTTCAAATGCTTCTAGTCGCTTTTCTTCACTTCGTCGTAAAGCTCATTTTTCTGCCTCCATACAATGCCACACATCACACAAAGCATTTCACTAGTTTCTTCCTTAGTTCTTTCTCCAGGTGTCCGCGGAAGATGCTCCTTTTTCTGTCGAAAGCTTCCTTGGCCATTGCTATCGTCCATTTGACTTTCTGGCAGCAGCTCATGTTACTGCTTATAGTACACCCCAAGTATTTGAAGCTGTCCACTTGCTCTACTGCCTCATTTAGAATTCGTACGTTTACCTCTGTTTTCCTTCCGACAACCGTGGTTTTCGTCTTGCTTACAAATTTTTATCTTCATCTCATACTGCTCACATCTGTCATTTAGCTTCACCAGCATCGTCTCCTGAATATTTCTTAGTGTCATCTCTTCTGCTAACAACGCATATCATCAACAAATCTTATGCACTTTATTCTTCTTTATCCTACTGTCATCTCTCCCGTCTTTTGAAAACAGTTCTTCGCTAAATCCTCCAAGTAGATGTTGAACAGAGTAGGTAATAAATGGCATCCTTGACGTACTCTTCTCCCTACTTCACTTCCTTCTAACATTTCTTCTCCTATCCTGACTTTTAAAACGAAATTCTTCACCCGTAATTGAAAATAGGCTCTATGCTGCCCAAATTAGTGGCCAAACCGAATGCTGATATTAAGGAGTAGTTGCTGAATATGTATTATTATCAAACTCCAGCATAATGTAATACTGTATGTGGCTAAAACATCGTTTTAACAAATATGTAATGTGTGACCATTTATCCTTTGAAGAGGTGGAAAAATTCAAATACCTGGGAGCAATAGTAACAAATATAAATGATACTCTGGAGGAAATTAAACGCAGAATAAATATGGGAAATGCCTGTTATTATTCAGTTGAGAAGTTTTTTTCATCCAGTCTGCTGTCAAAAAATCTGAAAGTTAGAATTTATAAAACAGTTATATTACCGGTTGTTCTTTATGGTTGTGAAACTTGGACTCTGGCTTTGAGAGAGGAACATAGGTTAAGGGTGTTTGAGAATAAGGTGCTTAGGAATACATTTGGGGCTAAGAGGGATGAAGTTACAGGAGAATGGAGACAGTTACACAACGCAGAACTGCACGCATTGTATTCTTCACCTGATAGGAACATTAAATCGAGATGTTTGAGATGGGCAGGACATGTAGCACGTATGGGCGAATCCAGAAATGCATATAGAGTGTTAGTTGGGAGGCTGGAGGGAAAAAGAACTTTAGGGAGATCAAGACGTAGATGGGAAGATAATATTAAAATGGATTTGAGGGAGGTGGGATATGATGAGAGAGACTGGATTGATCTTGCTCAGGATAGGGACTTATGGCGGGCTTATGTGAGGGCGGCAATGAACCTTCGGGTTCCTTAAAAGACAGTAAGTACGTAAGTAAGTAAGTAATGTGTGACCAAAACACCGCGTGACAAGAAAAAATGTGGTAATACTTCGCATCCTTTCTGAACATTTCACTATATTATTTTTGTTTCGGCAATGAAGTCTTGACTTACGTAGAGAAATTGAAGAACCATTATTTTGTTATTAACGGAGAAAAATTGGCTCAGGCGCCGAGCATCGTACCCGGGTCTCTCAGTTCTACGCACTGGGTGCTCTAAACACTGAACTATGACGAAGTTCAGCCCACCGCACCGGATCGAATATTTCTTCTTTGGTCCTTTTTCCTTAGTGGCCTTGAATTTTTCTCCGTTAATACATAACAAATAGTAGCCGAATTTTTCTCCGTTAATAAAAAATGGTAACCGAATTTTTCCTGGTTAATAACAAGTGGTAATCAAATTTTTCTCCGTTAATAACAAATGGTAACCGAATTTTTCTCAGTTAATAACAAATTGTAACCAAATTTTTCTCCGTTAATAATAAATGGCAACCGAATTTTTCTCAGTTAATAACAAATGGTAACCGAATTTTTCTCCATTAGGCCTAATAATAAATGGTAATCGAATTTGTCTTCGTCAAGAACAAATGGTAACCGAATCTTTCTCAGTTAGTAACAAATGGTAACCGATTTTTTCTCCGTTAATAATAAATGGTAACCGAATTTTTCTCAGTTAATAACAAATGCTAACCGAATTTTTTCTCCGTTAATAATAAATGGTAACCGAATTTTTCTCCGTTAATAATAAATGGTAACCGAAAATTTCTCAGTTAATAACAAATGGTAACCGAATTTTTCTCAGTTAATAACAAATGATAACCGAATTTTTCTCCGTTAATAATAAATGGTAACCGAATTTTCTCAGCTAATAATAAATGGTAACCGAATTTTTTTCCGTTAATAATAAATGGTAACCGAATTTTTCTCAGTATATAACAAATGGTAACCGAATTTTTCTCAGTTAATAAGAAATGATGACCGAATTTTTATTCGTTAATAAGAAATGGTAACCGAAATTTTCTCTGTTAATAACAAGTGGTAACCGAATTTTTCTCCGTTAGGCCTAATAATAAATGGTAATCGAATTTTTCTTCGTTAATAACAAATGGTAACCGAATCTTTCTCAGTTAGTAACAAATGGTAACCGATTTTTTCTCCGTTAATAATAAATTGTAACCGAATTTTTCTCAGTTAATAATAAATGGTAACCGAATTTTTCTCAGTTAATAACAAATGATAACCGAATTTTTCTCCTTTAATAATAAATGGTAATGAATTTTTCTCCGTTAATAATAAATGGTAACCGAAATTTTCTCAGTTAATAACAAATGGTAACCGAATTTTTCTCAGTTAATAACAAATGATAACCGAATTTTTCTCCGTTAATAATAAATGGTAACCGAAGTTTCTCAGCTAATAATAAATGGTAACGGAATTTTTTTTCCGTTAATAATAAATGGTAACCGAATTTTTCTCAATTAATAACAAATGGTAACCAAATATTTCTCAGTTAATAACAAATGGTAACTGAATTTTTCTCCGTTAATAATAAATGGTAACCGAATTTTTCTCTGTTAATAACAAATGATAACCGAATTTTTCTCAGTTAATAACAAATAGTAACCGAATTTTTCTCAGTTAATAACAAACGGTAACTGAATTTTTCTCCGTTAATAATAAATTGTAACCGAATTTTTCTCAGTTAATAACAAATGGTAACCGAATTTTTCTTCGTTAATAATAAATGGTAACCGAATTTTCCTCAGTATATAACAAATGGTAACCGAATTTTTCTCAGTTAATAACAAACGGTAACCGAATTTTTCTCAGTTAAAAAAAACGGTAACCGAATTTTTCTCCGTTAATAACAAATGGTAACCATCACTGATAATTGATCTCTACATATAAATTGAAGAATTTCAGTTCTAAGAGCTGTTTTACATATGCACATACATATTTTATATACAAGGTAATTATATTCTTTGTAAGAAATTACTTAATTACTGGATTGCAGAGTATTTTAGTGTATTTTTCTCGGAATCGAAACTGTTGTCGGCGGCAGCCATGTTGTGTTATTAATTATTGTTAATGCAGCGTCCATTGTGAGTAATTTCCTGCTGGAACGCTGATCACTTTAAATCAATATCGTCCTCTTAATTATTTAGCTAATGTCGCGCAATCTGCGTGAATTGTGTCGGCCATTTTATAATGACGCAACTTGATTGCCCGCAGCCATAGCGTTGCCTTGTTTAAATATTTGCGGCGCCCTAACCCAATTATTTTGACGCTGCGATCTGGAGTTGGGGAGGAATGCTTGCTCTTCCTCAGTCTGATTTCTGAATTACAAATACATTAACAGAGCACGACTTGAAGTGTGCTCGAAAGAACAGCAAACAGAAGAGATCTCCTATTAAGAAGATTTGTAGGAGGATCTAAACAAATTTGTAAGCAGTAACTACATTTCTCTGCACACTGAATGCCTTTAATATGGCCTTATTTTCTCTTACTTCCCATGAATTTATCAATACATCCTTAGAATTCTGCAGACTACAGTCGTTTTTTCATTATTGAAACGTCTCTTCTGGTTTCATCTGTCAATGTCCTGACAGAAGTGCAGCATTTATTCGTTTTCTTTTATGTCCGCTCCCATCAGATATACAGGGTGATCCACGAGGAGTTACTGCTAATTACAGATCTTATTTCCGTAGCCATTTAGAGCAATAAGAGTCACATAAACATGGGTCCTATTCGCAATATTTTCAGAGTTACACTAATTTAAAATTGTTTATAAAATACCTTTTTTTCTTCATTTTGAAGGGTAAAAGAATATTATAATTATGTCCAATATTCTTTTGAGAAGAATAACTCCATATTTAGATGAAATTATTAGGGATCATTAGTGTGGTTTCAGGCGTAATACATCAACTATTGACCAGATATTTTGTATTCGACAGATAATGGAGAAAAAATGGGAGTATAAGGGTACAGTGTATCAGTTATACATAGATTTCAAAAAGGCATATGACTCTGTTAAGAGAGAAATTTTATATGATATTCTTATTGAATTTGGTATTCCCAAGAAACTAGTTCGATTAATTAACATGTGTCTCAGTGAAACTTACAGCAGAGTCCGTATAGGTCAGTTTCTGTCAGATGCGTTTCCAATTCACTGTGGGCTAAAGGAAGGAGATGCACTATGATTTATACTTTTTTACTTTGCTCTAGAGTATGCCATTAGGAAAGTCCAGGATAACAGAGAGGGTTTATGGAATTGTATGGGTTACATCAGCTTCTTGTCTATGCGGATTACGTGAATATGTTAGGAGAAAATCCACAAACTATTAAGAGAAACACGGAAATTTTACTTGAAGCAAGTAAAGTGATAGATTTGGAAGTAAATTCTGAAAATACAAAGTATATGATTACGTCTCGTGACTAGAACATAGTACGAAATGGAAATATAAAAATTGTAAATTTATCCTTTGAAGAGGTGGAAAAATTCAAATACCTGGGAGCAACAGTAACAAATATAAATGATACTCGGGAGGAAATTAAACACAGAATAAATACGGGAAATTCCTGTTATAATTCGGTTGAGAAGCTTTTATCATCCAGTCTGCTGTCAAAAAATCTGAAAGTTAGAATTTATAAAACAGTTATATTACCGGTTGTTCTTTATGGTTGTGAAACTTGGACTCTCACTTTGAGAGAGGAACATAGGTTAAGGGTTTTCGAGAATAAGGTGCTTAGGAAAATATTTGGGGCTAAGAGGGATGAAGTTACAGGACAATGGAGAAAGTTACACAACACAGAACTGCACGCATTGTATTCTTCACATGACATAATTAGGAACATTAAATCCAGACGTTTGAAATGGGCAGGGCATGTAGCACGTATGGGCGAATCCAGAAATGCATATAGAGTATTAGTTGGGAGGTTGGGAGGCCGGAGGGAAAAAGACCTTTGGGGAGGCCGAGACGTAGATGGGAAGATAATGTTAAAATGGATTTGAGGGAGGTGGGATATGATGATAGAGACTGGATTAATCTTGCTCAGGATAGGGACCGATGGCGGGCTTATGTAAGGGCGGCAATGAACTCCTTATAAGCCAGTAAGCAAGTAAGTACACTAAATATGAACAAAATCCATCCAGTAGTTTTGTATAAATCGATGTACACACAGACTAGTACTAAAATTATTATATTTCATGTACATCATTCCCTGATAAATTGACTCGTAGATACTGAATATGAACAAAATCCGTCCAATAGTTTAGTAGAAATCGCTGTACACAGACAGACTAGTACTAAAATTACTATATTTCATGTACATCATTCCCTGATAAATTGACTCGTAGATACTGAATATGAACAAAATCCGTCCAATAGTTTAGTAGAAATCGCTGTACACAGACAGACTAGTACTAAAATTACTATATTTCATGTACATCATTCCCTGATAAATTGACTCGTAGATACTGAATATGAACAAAATCCGTCCAATAGTTTAGTAGAAATCGCTGTACACAGACAGACTAGTACTAAAATTACTATATTTCATGTACATCATTCCCTGATAAATTGACTCGTAGATACTGAATATGAACAAAATCCGTCCAATAGTTTAGTAGAAATCGCTGTACACAGACAGACTAGTACTAAAATTACTATATTTCATGTACATCATTCCCTGATAAATTGACTCGTAGATACTGGATATGAACAAAATCCGTCCAATAGTTTAGTAGAAATCGCTGTACACAGACAGACTAGTACTAAAATTACTATATTTCATGTACATCATTCCCTGATAAATTGACTCGTAGATACTGGATATGAACAAAATCCGTCCAATAGTTTAGTAGAAATCGCTGTACACAGACAGACTAGTACTAAAATTATTATATTTCATGTACATCATTCCTTGATAAATTGACTCGTAGATACTGGATATGAACAAAATCCGTCCAATAGTTTAGTAGAAATCGCTGTACACAGACAGACTAGTACTAAAATTACTATATTTCATGTACATCATTCCCTGATAAATTGACTCGTAGATACTGAATATGAACAAAATCCGTCCAATAGTTTAGTAGAAATCGCTGTACACAGACAGACTAGTACTAAAATTACTATATTTCATGTACATCATTCCCTGATAAATTGACTCGTAGATACTGAATATGAACAAAATCCGTCCAATAGTTTAGTAGAAATCGCTGTACACAGACAGACTAGTACTAAAATTACTATATTTCATGTACATCATTCCCTGATAAATTGACTCGTAGATACTGGATATGAACAAAATCCGTCCAATAGTTTAGTAGAAATCGCTGTACACAGACAGACTAGTACTAAAATTATTATATTTCATGTACATCATTCCCTGATAAATTGACTCGTAGATACTGAATATGAACAAAATCCGTCCAATAGTTTAGTAGAAATCGCTGTACACAGACTGACTAGTACTAAAATTACTATATTTCATGTACATCATTCCCTGATAAATTGACTCGTAGATACTGGATATGAACAAAATCCGTCCAATGGTTTAGTAGAAATCGCTGTACACAGACAGACTAGTACCACAATCTAGCATATACAGTCACGAAGCTCAATACGTATTAAATATGCATCCATAGATAGTTGCTAACCACTAGGATCGCTACTATCGCCTCTTTACAGACAATGCCAAAAATAGTACCTACACAGTCTATTCATTCATTCATTCATTCATTCATTCATTCATTCATTCATTCATTCATTCATTCATTCATTCATTCATTCATTCATTCATTCATTCATTCATTCATTCAGTCATTCATTTTATTCCATAAATCTTACATGAGCAATGAAGCTTTAAGATGTGGAACAAGTCAAAATTTTACAGTATTACAACTACAATTTTTACAAATTTTTATAGTTTTACAATTTAGTAATTTTCTACAATTTTTACAATTTTGTGCAGTTTTTTACAAAAATTTGGCGAGATGTAGTGAGATGAGATGAGGTCCGAGGATTCGCCAAAATATTACACGGCATTTGCCTTTTGGTTGGGGAAAACCTCTGAAAACCCCAACCAGGTAATCAAATCAAAGGGGTTGATGCCAAAGACTCGCCATAGACTATCCGGCTTCAGTCCCACGGCTGTGGAAAACCTCGGAAGAAACCAAAGACCAAAGGGGGATCCAACCCAAGCCCGAACGCAACTCCGGATCAGCAGCCCAGCGAGTCTGCCGACTGAGCTACATCGATGGCTCTACTAAAAAGTATACAATACATAGCCAATCAGATTATTAAATTTACAAACGCAAACGATCATTCATCAGTTGAGCTATATGTATAATACAAAACAAGTAAGTTAATTAAATTTAAGGCATAAACAATTCAACCAGTTGTGATATACAGAAATTGATAATACATATCATGCAAACTACTTCAAATTACAAACACAAACAATTTATCAATACAGCTATACAGATTACTATTCAATTTAAAGCAAATACAATTTATCGGCCAAAACTATACAAATATATACAATACAAAGAAGCATACTTTCATTAAGCTATACAAATTTGTGCAATTAATATCAAGTAGATTAATTCAATTTATAATCATAAACAATTCATCAGTTGAGCTATACAGACTACCATTCAATTTACAGCATATACAATTCATCAATTGAGCTATACAGACTACCATTCAATTTACAGCATATACAATTCATCAATTGAGCTATGCACACTTCTATACAATTTACAGCATATACAATTCATCAATTGAGCTATACACACTTCTATACAATTTACAGCATATACAATTCATCAATTGAGCTATACACACTTCTATACAATTTACAGCATATACAATTCATCAATTGAACTATACACACTTCTATACAATTTACAGCATATACAATTCATCAATTGAGCTATACACACTTCTATACAATTTACAGCATATACAATTCATCAATTGAGCTATACAGACTACTATACAATTTACAGCATATACAATTCATCAATTGAGCTATACAGACTACTATACAATTTACAGCATATACAATTCATCAATTGAGCTATACACACTACTATACAATTTACAGCATATACAATTCATCAATTGAGCTATACACACTACTATACAATTTACAGCATATACAATTCATCAATTGAGCTATACAGACTACTATACAATTTACAGCATATACAATTCATCAATTGAGCTATACAGACTACTATAGAATTTACAGCATATACAATTCATCAATTGAGCTATACACACTTCTATACAATTTACAGCATATACAATTCATCAATTGAGCTATACACACTACTATACAATTTACAGCATATACAATTCATCAATTGAGCTATACACACTACTATACAATTTACAGCATATACAATTCATCAATTGAGCTATATACACTACTATACAATTTACAGCATATACAATTCATCAATTGAGCTATACAGACTACTATACAATTTACAGCATATACAATTCATCAATTGAGCTATACAGACTACTATACAATTTACAGCATATACAATTCATCAATTGAGCTATACACACTTCTATACAATTTACAGCATATACAATTCATCAATTGAGCTATACAGACTACTATACAATTTACAGCATATACAATTCATCAATTGAGCTATACACACTACTATACAATTTACAGCATGTACAATTCATCAATTGAGCTATATACACTACTATAGAATTTACAGCATATACAATTCATCAATTGAACTATACACACTTCTATACAATTTTACAGCATATACAATTCATCAATTGAGCTATACAGACTACTATACAATTTACAGCATAAACAATTCATCAATTGAGCTATACAGACTACTATACAATTTACAGCATATACAATTCATCAATTGAGCTATACACACTACTATACACTTTACAGCATATACAATTCATCAATTGAGCTATACACACTACTATACAATTTACAGCATATACAATTCATCAATTGAGCTATACACACTACTATACAATTTACAGCATATGCAATTCATCAATTGAGCTATACACACTACTATACAATTTACATCATATACAATTCATCAATTGAGCTATATACACTACTATACAATTTACAGCATATACAATTCATCAATTAAGCTATACACACTACTATACAATTTACAGCATATACAATTCATCAATTGAGCTATACACACTACTATACAATTCACAGCATATACAATTCATCAATTGAGCTATACAGACTACCATTCAATTTAGAGTAGGCCTATATACAATTCATCAGTAGAGATACACAGATTAGTAATCATTTTAAAAGCATATACAATTTATCAGCCAAACTATACAAAACATATACAATCAAATTAGTTCAATTTACAAACTTATTTTGGTTAACCTATACAAAATTGTACAATTCATATGAAGTAGATTAATTCAATTTATAAGCTTAAACAATTCATCAGCTGACCTATACAGTATAGTATTTAATTTACAATACATACAATTCCTACTATCCTCATAAACTCAAGCTTCGTGATTGTATATACTAGACTGTGCTAGTACTAAAATTATTATATTTGATGTGCATTATTGCCTGATAAATTGACTCGTAGATACTGAATATGAAGAAAATCTGTCCGATAGTCTTGGCAAATCGCTGCGCAAAGACAACATTGCAAAAACCACGTTTTCATTATAAGCTGTGTTGAAAATATGTATTGCCTGGATAATATAGTTATGTGTGTATTTTTAGCACCACGATACTTCCTGTTACTCTTCATAATAAGAAAGCGAAATGACTCGAAATTCTGATTGTTATCTCTGTACCGGCATGCTTATTTCTGTCTTATATTTGAAGATCCTACTTTCTCGGTGGACGTATTGATTTTTGTGTATTTTTTTGTTAGAGAGAGAAAAGGAGAAAGCTTTGTAATGTTTAAGCATCCCACGTTCAAGCTTTGACAGGTAAATGCATTTTTGTAGTCCTGATTTCGCTGAAATGGATTTTCATTGCTTCCTGTCTCTCTTTTTGACTTCGTAAACTGTACAAACATTGAACGGTATTTAACAGTTGAGTTTCTGTCTCTACACAAGCGAATATGTTACGAACCTAATAGCTAAGTTTTGTTTCAGATACTGAGGTAATCTAGACAATACGAAGAAATTGTTATATGTTTGAACTTATCAATATAAGTCCAGGAGTGACTTTAGTGATGAGGGAATTTGTCTAGAGATGTCCAGAATTGAGAATTGTATTTGTTAGGGCTATTTCACGAATAAAGCGAGCTAACAGAACTATTAAAACCCATAAAATACAATAAATGCCACCTTAACATCACAACATTGGTCACTGCAGCTATGATGTTATGTCTCTCAACATATTTATCAAGTATAAAATAAAAAAAGTCATTGGATATAGAAATAATAATCCAATATAATACATTTCTGCTTTCTGAGACCTAGCCTGTCGAAAAAATTTATTTCCTGCTTTGTTGCTTGGTCATATCTTTCAGCCGCCGTATTCTTGTTTGAATTTATCTCTTGTTTTCACTACACATTTTGTGGATTCGCCTATACGTGCTACATACCCTGCCCATCTCAATTTAATGTTCCTAATTGTCAGGTGAAGAATACAATGCGTACAATTCTGTGTTGTGTAACTGTCTCAATTCTCCTGTAACTTCATCCCTCTTAGCCCCAAATATTTTCCTAAGCACCTTAATCTCAAACACCCTTAATCTCCTATGTTCCTCTCACAAAGTGAGAGTCCAAGTTTCACAACCATACAGAACAACCGGTAATATAACTGTTTTATAAATTCTAACTTTCAGATTTTTTGACAGCAGACTAGATGACAAAAGCTTCTCAACCGAATAATAACAGGCATTTCCCATATTTCTTCTGTGTTTAATTTCCTCCCGAGTATCATTTATATTTGTTACTATTACTCCTAGGTATTTCAATTCTTTCACCTCTTGAAAGGATAAATTCCAGTTTTTATCCTTCCATTTCGTACAATTTTCTCGTCATGGGACATAATCATAAACTGGGTTTTTCGGGATTTACTTCCAAACCTATCTCTTTACTTGCTTCCAGTAAAATTCCCGTGTTTCCCCTAATTGTTCGTGAATTTTCTCCAAACATATTCACGTCATCCGCATAGACAAGCAGATTATGTAACCCGTTCAATTCCAAACCCTCTCTGTTATCCTGAACTTTCCTAATGGCATATTATTATTATTATTATTATTATTATTATTATTATTATTAATGGTAGTAGTAATAGCAGTAGCTGCAGCAGTACTAGTAGTGGTAGTAGTATTCATAACTTACTTCATTATTCATTACAGACACCTAAATCTTACAGCAAAATTGTATTTATTTACCTTAATTCCTGTACAGACGTTACACACAATCATAGGAAATTTCTCTAATCCACTGCCATCCCTTTTATGTTTTCCTTTTCATATTTCTATTTTGATTTCTTTTTGTGTTTTCTTTCCTTTTTTTGGATTCCCAAACTTCTTTTTTACTCTTTTTCTTGTTTTGTTTTCTTTTTATTTCGTATTTTTAGTTAATTCTATTTTACTTCATCTTTTCATTCCTGTTTCCCTCCTTCCTTCCGTAAGCTCCTGCACAGTTGGTATGTAGACGTGTTAATTCTGCCCCTCTCCCCAACACCTGCTAGGATCCGCGCGCTGGCCGTTACGGGCCGCTAGAAGCGACTTACGCCGGTCTTGCCGTACAGCCGCCAGGTGAGGTCCCCGCTAGCGCATGCCGTGACGTCATGCGCGGTGCCTCGCCCCCATTGGTGGAGCGTGGCCCCTGCACGACTAGGCAACCCGCCCGACGGCCGGCTCTCGCTCAGTCGAGCCGAGACACTGGCCGAGCCACGAACCCTCGCCCGCCGTCGCACAGTCAGGTACACAGGACACAGTTTCACCCCTACCCCCTCACTTATTATTTCGCCAGGACAGGGAAGACAGCCGCATATACTCTCCCGACAGGACGTCGTCCCCTGACTAGCCCCCCCTGTTTTTTTAAGCACGGTGGATTTGCCTGCGCCCCCGGAACCCAACCCCCCAACGGTGGAGCCCTCAGACTTGACGCTGTGCCCCCTCTCCTCCTCCTCCTCACCTCCACGCACGCCCCGGCCCCATCACCACCACCGGTATCACCAACACAATCACCACTACCCATAGGACGCGGTGACAGTGATCGAGTGCGCAACGAAGAGTGAACAACGAAACAGTGAAGCACGTACTGTGACGTCACTTCCGTGCGAATGAGCCTGGCGACCAGACACGTGTGAGTGCTTTTCCGTGAACGTGGAGGCCTACTGCAGCACCACGAAAAGGACCCGAGAGATCCCGCTAGGAGGAGGCACCCTGACGCCGCCATCGCCGCCGCCGCCTTCAGCCGCCGCCCCCTTCAAGCGCCAGCGCCGGGACTCGCTGTCGCCCCCCGACCAGCAGAACAGCGACTCGTCCACCTCCTCCTGCACCATGACCGGCATGGAGGCGCCCAGCGCGCTCAGCCAGAGCATGGACTCTGTCAACACCGTCACCGGCGAGGAAGAGGTAAGGTCGTGTTGTGACGAAACTCAGTGATGAAAATTACAGTGGTATCGTGAACCAATGTCCATCAATTAGATCTCGTATTGTGACGAATAAATTCATAAAACCAATGTCCAGACCCTACCGCTCTTCACTTCAGATCGGCATGACATTGTGACGAATAAGAGTCGCTAAAATTCTAGTTCATTTCCTACCAACCTTCAGTTCAAAGTGGTGAGAAATTACAGTGATACTGTGATACGTAAATTCATAAAACCCATATTCATAAATTAGATCGGTATTGTGACGAATAAATTCATAAAAGCAACGGCCATAAATTAGACTTCGTATTGTGACAAATAAATTCATAAAACAATATCCAGACCCTACCGCTCTTCACTTCAGATCGGCATGACACTGTGACGAATAAAAGTCGCTAAAATTCTAGTTCATTGCTTACCAACCTTCAGTTCAAAGTGGTGAGAAATTACAGTGATACTGTGATACGTAAATTCATAAAACCCATATTCATAAATTAGATCAGTATTGTGACGAATAAATTCATAAAAGCAATGACCATAAATTAGACTTCGTATTGTGACGAATAAATTCATAAAACAATATCCAGATCCTACCGCTCTTCACTTCAAATCGGCATGACATTGTGACGAATAAGAGTAGCTAAAATTCTAGTTCATTGCCTACCAATCTTGAGTTCAAAGTGGTGAGAAATTACAGTGATACTGTGAAAGATAAATTCATAAAACCATATCCATAAATTAGATCGGTATTGTGACGAATAAATTCATAAAACCTCATATTGTGACGAATAAATTCATAAAACTAATATCCAGACCCTACCGCTCTTCACTTCAGATCGGCATGACATTGTGACGAATAAAAGTCGCTAAAATTCTAGTTCATTTCCTACCAACCTTGAGTTCAAAGTGGTGAGAAATTACAGTGATACTGTAAAGGGTAAATTCATAAAATCCATATCCATAAAATAGATCGGTATTGTGACGAATAAATTCATAAAAGCAATGGCCATAGTTCACAGCACTTCAGTTCACATAGGCATGACATTGTGATTAATAAAAATGGCTGATATCTAGTTCTTTCCCCTACCAACCTTGAGTTCAAAGTGATGAAAATTTACATAGTATTGTGACGAAACAATTTAGGACTGTATATTATCAGGACTGTATTAAATTCAGGTCGATATGACATTGTGACAAATAAGTCACAGAAATTGTAACTCATTCCCTAGCAACTTCGAGTTAAAGGTGATGAAAATTTAAACCGATATTTTGTTGAATACATTCTTGAAGTCAGTTTCTTTACCTTAGCGTTCTACAGTCAGGTCGACATGACCTTTTGACGAATGGTCGGCATGACATATGGCGAATAAAAACCACAAAAATTCTTGTTCGTGTCCTAGCAACCTCGAGTTAAGGGATTTTAATATTTACACCGATATTGTGACGAATACATTCTTGGAACCAATGACTATACAGTACCACTCTTCGGTTTAGGTCGGTATAAAAATTGTGTCGAATAAAAACACTAACTCTCTAGTTCGTTTCATATCAATGTTGTGTTCAAAATGATCAGATGTTTGACAGTTACTGTGACGAATAAATTCGTAAGACCGAATAAATTCCCGCTCTTCAGTTCATATTGGCATATCAGTGTGACGAATATACATTGATAAATCTCATGTTCGCTCCACACCATTTTTGAGTTCAAAGTGACGAAAATATATATCAGTACTGTGACGAATAAATCCATTGTTGATAACATACCATCTTCAGTTCATGTCGGTATTACATTGTGACAAATAAAAATCACTAAAACCTATTCGTTCCCTGTCAACTTTGAGTTTAAAGTGACAATATCGGTATTGTTGACGAATATATTAATTTAACCAATATTCATATCTTACCGCCCTTCAGTTTTAATCGGCGTGACATTGTAATAGATAAGATCACAGAATTCTAAACTCGCTTTCCAGAGATCATTATATCCAAGGGGCCGAATATTATACCGGTACTGGGACGAATTAATTCATAAAACTCGTACTAGTATCTTATTCGTCTTCAGTTCAACCTGGAGAAAAATTTCAGACCGGTTTGGCGGTGAAAGATAAATTGAAAGATAATTACCAATCGCTTGTTAGTTCATTGTGAGAAAGAAATAAAACCGCATGACAATGTGGCGAATAAAATAAAACGTAAAATTCTTTTTTTTCTCTCTCTCATAATTTTTACTTCAAGGTGACAAAAATTAAAGTATTATTCGTACCATATCTGTCTTCAATTGAAACTGAGAAAACATCAGGTCAGTGTGATATTGTGACGAATAACATAAACTGATTTTTTCTTTAGCGATTTTTACTTCAAAGTGTTAAACATTACACCGAAACTGTAACGAATAAATTCATAAAACGCATCAATGCTTTGTCGATCTTGAAGCCCAATGTGAGTGAGAAATCAAGTGGGCAAGGCAATGTGAAAGCTGAAAATAACTCAACCAAAATTCGTTATGTATCGATGTTGAGATCAAAGTAACAAAAATTTAGACTGGCTTTGTGACAAAGCCATGAAAACCCACGTTCGTACCAGCGGGAAAAGGTGAACTATTTTATCTTGGTAACCCACGCTCGTCTCCCTCTGTTGTTTAGTTCAAAGTGACTACAAGAATTATCAGTATTGTGACGAATTCATGGATCGCTACCGTGTTTCGCCACCGCTCTTCGACCTGCGTTGTTATGCAGAAATCCAGAAAAGCCGCGATTCGAGCTCTGTCCACTCTTTAGATCTCTTTCGTGACGGATAAATTAATGAAGTCTACCTTCATTTTATACTGCTTGACAGTTCAAAGTGAACCGATGAGATTGCAACTGCGATGTAGAAATTTTTAGAAGCCTATATTCATTGAAACGGAGGAATACAAAAAATAGTAATATACGTTACAAGAGCGGTATGTTGACGTTTTCATGGTCGAGGAAAAGATTGAAAAAGCGAAACGTAGTTGAGCTTTTTTAATTTCCGAGAACATGAAAACAAACATACCGCTCGTGTATCGTACATTATTTTGTGCGAAGATCGTTTATTACATACCTGAAAGACGAATTTCTAATTAGTTGCAATGAAATCTCCATGTTGGTTTCTGTTTAATGACGGCAACTTCGGAACACCAAAATATCTTTCTTCAACATTGTTGCTATAAAATGTTTTCTGTGTTAACTATACTCCAGCAGGCCGTGATATACGTCTATCTTTTTTTCCCCCCAGTCTATAAATGCGAACTTAAAACAAACGGTAAGGTTATGTAATGATTTATTTTTCATTTTAATATTTTAACAATATTATTAATATAACATATTGCAGTAATAACATCGGCATCTGAATTCTTGTTGATTTTTTCACGGCTTCCTTAATCTTACTTGTATCAGGAATGCAATAAATTTCGTGGAGTAGTAGACTTTACTTAATTTTTGCAAATATTTAAAAAGAATAATTAACATTGCAATTTAGGTGAAATTGCAATGGTAAGTTTCCAATTTATAATTATTACTATGTTAAACGTCTCTAAAAATAATATGTTAAAAGCCTAAAGCAGTAAAATGAATGTCGCGCTTAAGCGGTAAGAAGAGGGAAATTGTTATGTGTGTTACGTTGCGAATACTGAATGTGGTATTTCACACTTACCGCGTATTGGTTCTGTGCGCAAAACAAGCAAATACGTACGATCTCGCACAAAACAACCTTTCTCTAGAGTTCTCAAGTGCCGTACCTATCGTTATTTAGGCTTTTGTTATGACGAATAATTCATGAAACCCACTTCATTCCTCGTCACGCTTCAGGTAGGCAATATTGTATTATAACAATACGTACTACAGCCAGGATTTAAGTGCCTAAATAAATTTTAAGCACTCAAATTATGTTCTACAATTATAAATATAGGCATATACTAAAATAAAGTTTTAAACACCCAAAAATACAAATTCAGTTAACTAAACATACGAATTTGTGCACTTAGAAAGTGTTTCTGTCTACTCAAACTACAATAACTATAAAAATGCAAATCATTAGTGAACATTAAACATTACGGTATACAGTGACAAAAACATAAAAAAATATATTGTGGTTAGAAACTTTATTTTTGTTATGCCTTAAATTTTGAATAATTGTTAACGAGTTTATCGGCCTCATTGCTGTATGGTTTTTGATACGTAACTTTTAATATTACAATTAAATTAATTAATTTACCAAAGGATATACGATAAAAACACATACAATAATTCATATTGACATTTCAATACCTAACAATTTTTTTTCTCTAAATTTTCTGTTGTGAAACTTTGACTGTTACTTGAGACAAATTATATGCCGAAAAAGATCTTTCTAATGATAACGAAGTAATTTTTCCAAATGTAGCAACACGTGCCATACTGCTTTATTTAGCGTGATATTTTCTACATCCTTCCCATTCATCACATAACTACAGCCTGATCAAGTGCTCTACAAAACTAGTCACTTTCCAGGAATTTCTTCATTCCTACAACCAAACTATTACAAGCTCAAAAACCAAATCCACTTCATGATATTCAGAACTTTATCTTTCATTGCTACCAGAACAAATTAAAAACATATTAAGGGGACTGGGAATGCCCTATCTTACCAATGTTAAATTTAGAATTTTAATGCCCCATTATCTCATTACCTATTGGTCACAGCTTATTGAAATTTTTATCACATATTCATGAAATATTAATAATGAAATAGACACATGGATATTACATTGTGTTGCAATGAAATGGTGAAATATTATTTTTATTTCATGTTAATTTTTTAACTCAAATTTATCAAAATTTTCAGTGAGAAAATCTCTTCTAATTCATTTATCAAAATAATCTCCTGTTAAAAGTTGCTATGTTATGTAAGTAATTTATGTTCCAAGTTTCATTGTTCTAGGTTCAGTAGTTTCTGAGAAAATGGGGCATTTGCAAAGAAAAATCTTAGTTTCGAAAAAACTATATACAAAGTAAACAATACATATAGTATAGCTCACCAAACTTCTAATACAATCCAGCTCCATAAGATGGTTCATCTGGGTCTTCTTGCTGCTCATAAAGGTCCTACAACTTTCGTTTTGCTGCATTTCTCTTCTGTCTGGCTTTCATTTCAATATTTTGCACCACACGCTTTGCTTCTTCTATTCGGTAGCCGTCCAGTCACATGGATATTACATTGTGTTGCATTGAAATGGTGAAATATTTTTTTTATTACATAACATTGCAACTTTTAACAGGAGATTATTTTGATAAATGAATTAGAAGAGATTTTCTCACTGAAAATTTTGATAAATTTGAGTTAAAAAATTAACATGAAATAAAAAAAATATTTCACCATTTCAATGCAACACAATGTAATATCCATGTGTCTATTTCATTATTAATATTTCATGAATATGTGATAAAAATTTCAATAAGCTGTCACCAATAGATAATGAGATAATGGGGCATTAAGATTCTAAATTTAACATTGGTAACAGTCCCCTTAACAAAATAAAAATATATTTTTTTTTTTAGGTTCTGAACCCTTAAAATAGGTCACAATGGGTAAAACAGTTATTTTACCCGCCAAAATACCCTTTCAGAACGTTTATAATATATATAAAAGTAGTGTCAGTTTATCCCTGTAGATAAAAACGGGTATTTAACCTAAAATCGGAGGTCTAATAATAACTCTTGTTCGTTCTTCGTAGGTGTTCGGTTTAACGTAGCGAAACATGAGACCGCCTATTGCGTCGAACAAGTTCTGAAGCACCACGTTCGTCTGCTACCATTCTTCAGTTCAATGTAAAAACTGCAGTCCTTTATTGTAACGAATAAGTTCACGAAAAACTACAGACATTTTCGTTGATGCGATTTTTTTTGTTGAATTTGAAACGTATGATAACATCTGATATGTGTCTGCGCGATGTCTACAACTTTTTTCGCGGGTTTCTAACGAACTACATACAAAACAAAAGCGGGTCAGATGTGCTATGCAGTTTAAGTGAAGTACATCCTTTTATTTAGAAACGTTTAACATGCTTTCAGTTTCAAAACCAAACACTTTTGTTTGCCTCATGATCGATCCTTTTGACTACAGATTGTTTCAAACTATTCGTAAAGTTTAAAGTTATCTCACTTTACTTCACACCTAAAACTGTCGTTCTACAAGTCGTATCGAGTTTCTTTGGGAACGAAAATTATTTAAATTTATTTTGTAGTTCACGTGAATTGCGGCCGTTGTCTAAAAATATATTTATATCTCACTTCAGTTATATAATTAAATAATCCCTGTGCGTCATTATGAGTCACATTTCAAACAATTTTTTTTTTATTTATTATTTGCTGTTTCAAGTTATATTTACGTTTGAAACAAACCTTCCTCTGAAAAAAAAAGTTACTAATCTCCATTCACATAAAGATCCAATAAGGAAAATATTTATCAAGAATTTTGTCTCGATTACATTTTTATACGGAAGCGAAAGATGGCAAATTTGAAACTAAGAAATAATCATTTAGAAGTCACGGAAATGTGGATCTGACACAGAATATTTAAAATCGTCTGGAGAGATGAAGTGTTAAATATTGAAGTTTTAAAGAGGGAAAATAAAAATGGAACATTGGTGAAGAAAGCAGAGAAAAAAATTAAATTAATTGCATATACAATCGGACATAACACATTTTTAGTTAATAAATTAGAGGAAAAGTACTTGACAAGAAAGAAAGAGAAAACCAAAAAGAAAATACGTAACAGATACGCTCAGTAGTATTAAGTGCAATAACTATGAAGAAATTAAAACAACATCAGATAGAAAAAACCGCGGTTGAAGCGGCAAGGTGTACCTTTTAAGAGATTTTAATTCGTTAAAATATCGTATATAATTAATTGTGCAATATTCTTGAAAGAAACTCCGAAATATTTAATTTTTTGCTCAAATGATGTGTAACTTAAAAAAAATATTGACTAATTAATTAAGATTAAAATCTAGCAATTATTTCTTCTGAAGTACAAATATTTTTAATTATCTTAATACAGTTGAAGAGAGATACTTTTTTTTAATATTAGGCATCACTTCAGGTATCACCTCTGATAGAGTTTCTGCTGATACATCTATTATCAGGCAGTACGTCTCACTTGACGATATGTGTCAGAGGAAGAACAATTGTTGTACACTTCTGGTCTGATTAGTGTAATATGTAACTAGCCAGCGATCTATGCAATGTAGATGGAAGGAAACTGGCCACCCTACCCCTTTACCTCCTGGATCAGTTGCCTCACGAGTAATGTCTTAATGGTTTCACTTATGAGGTTCAAACCTGTCTTCGGACAATTAACTAACAGATATGAAATTAACCCTTAAATTGGCAATGTATCCAATAGGATACAACAGGTTAATAGGGTATATGCTATAATTTTAATAGAACAATAGAAAAAAAATTAGTAGGAAAATTAAAATTTCACAATACTATAATATTGCACAACATATAAAATATAGACATTGCAATAGTTGTTTTCTTTACAGTCCGACACGGTTTAATAAACTAGTGTGAGAAATGAAGTTTTCCCAACACCTTTCGTGTTTTTATTTAATAAACAAAAATAAAAAAATTATTTGATTAAAAATACTTTCACCGTTACAATTACACATATATAAAAACTAAATATAAACATTTACATAGAGATAATACATTTTACAGGAGAAAAAGTTCGTCCAAAGGGCTGGACTCTGGAAGAGTACCTACCCAAAACGCTCATTGCATTTCCGCGTTGAATAGGCCCTAGCAATACTTAACTAATCTGAAATTACTAGATTTAAGTGATTTTGCAAATGATCTTACATATAGTCAACAATATTTATTTTAGTTATTCTGGTGTAGTTAAGTTAGGTCTTATTATCCACGCTACCAGAAATACATAATTACGGTACAAACAGTACTGAAATTATTGCACTGATACTGCGCATGTACGTATCGTATCCATGGTGAAGTTTGTTTACGTGAACTCATGGTTGTATTGTTGATACATAATATAGTGAAGATTTGCTAAAATGGCTCTCACAACAGAGGAGGATTATTTCGGAATGGGGCGTCAGAATGGGTCGAGTTTGCGCGACGTTAAAGAGCAATACCAGGAGCGATTTAACAAATAACACAACAACGTTAGCTGTCGTCGTACGGGATCAGTTTTATGTCGCCTTGCATGTTATAATTACCTATCTTGATTTTCAGAGTATGTTTGTAATTTCAGTACTCCGTATGACCGGAAATAATGCTCGACAATAAACACCTTCTCTCTTGCGAGAACCATAATTGCAGAAATCAACACAACACCGAATTCACAGTATGTCAACGATTGTATACAATAAATAAATACTCCGTTGCTAGGGAAACGTGGACAGCAGACGAGCGATAATTTCAGTGTCATTTGTTTTGCCGCATGCTGTAGAATTATGAAGTGATTTATATAGAACTGACACATTTCTTTCATTAATTGTTTCAAAACGAATTGTGCTAGCGACAACTTATTATACCTAAAATGTAGAGGAATTTTGGGAGATTATTTACCTCTATAGCAAATGTTGAAAATGTCCTCCATCCTGCATAAGGCACAACTCAACACGTCGTTCCATGTTACTGGCCACTCGTTGGAGGACTCTGTTGTCAATAGCTTGAATCTCCTGTTTGATGTTGTGCTTCAGATCGTCCAATGTCTGGGGACGTGTGGCGTAAACCCTGTCTTTTAAGTAACCCCATAGAAAGAAGTCCGGCGTTGTAAAGTCCGGAGATCTCGGTGCCCACAGGTTCCTGGAAATTATTCGGTCGTCAAAGAAACTTGTCTTTAGGCCTGCACTTTTCGCAGCTCTCTGACACATTGAGTAGGTGTACCCTGTCTCCTGCGACAAACGTCTTAATGATTTTTTGGGTGACTGCTCCAGTCGTGCTCTTACGTCAACAACAACCGTGGGAAGCCTAGATGAACGATGCTTGCCCTTTTCACTCACCAGAGATCCAGTAGTTTCCAATTTGTTTACCAGTTCCAGTATTGTGTTTCTTTTGGGAGGATTGCGAACACCAAATTCTCTCTGGTATGCCCTTTGAGTAGCTGTAATTGAATTCGTAATCCAGTATTTCTTCACAAGGAAGAGTCGTTGATTTAATGTGTACTGCATTTTCACGTTGACACAAAATGTCGAAAGCAGCTGCCAACAATAGGAATAAAACATAAACATCTGAGCATCTAGTGCTGCCAGCAATAGCAATAAAACATAAACATTTGCGCATCTAGTGACAAGGAATCGAAACTCCAGAACATTCTGCTTAATTTGGTGCTAAAATTGGGTCAGTGCTGCCAACAATAGGAATAAAACATAAACATCTGCGCATCTAGTGACAAGGAATCGAAACTCCAGAAAATTCTGCTCAATTTGGTGCTAAAATTGGGTCATTGAATGAATTCCCAACGGAATAATTATTAAAGAAAGAAATGTGTCACTTCTATATAAATCACTCTGTATAACCACAGGAAAAATAGATGCAAGCTATTCACAGAAAGTTTCAACGAGTGAAGCTAAACTTAAGATTAAGTATCGTTAAGTATGTCTTAGTGAATTAAGAAACCTAAGATATTAACTAACATAAATTGACTTGGCAGTTCAAAAGGGAACTAACCCGAAATTTAAAGTTGTAAGAAATCTGCATTTTAAAGCTTTTTTGTTCCTCTGAAAAATCAAAGAATCGTTGAAATTACACCAAATACTGTTAATGATGTTTTATATACAGTATACTATAAGCAAATACCTTACTATAATAATACTGGACAGCTGTATACTAGAAGCAGTGGCGTGAGTGCGAAATATCGCGGACCTGACATCTAGCGCAGAGGGATGGAATTACGTCCACATATACAAATATTAACATAGCGAGATTCGGACAATTGTTTAAAACGTGAGTTACTAATATGGAATTATATATGAAACACTTAAGAAATGTTGAATAATATTTAATGTAAAATTATTATCGTATATCAAAGCTGCATATTATGAGAAATATTGCATATTTCATATTACTTTCCGTAATTAATTGTTACATATTTTTTCTTTGGTCTACCGAGACAAAATCAATCTGATATTAGGAATGAATTTACAGTAATGTTTTATATACGCATTGCTGACAACTGCAAAGATAAAATTGATAGTAATCTGGTGCTTGTAATAATTAGTAAAGGCATGTGGACAACAATAAAACTTAATTTGATAAAACCTTAAAATCCAATACATTTTAACTTCTATTTATTTATTAGGTCTAAATAAAAAAAAAAACGAATTTGTATTTTTTTATCAACACAAAGACGAAGGAATTAGGCCTACTAAAGAATGTTGTTGACTCACGTTTTATGAACTGTCGGAAATCGAAAGTACGATTTGGAGCAATTTGTAATGCTGCAATTGTCACAATTATAAACAGCACATATACACCCTGAAATTTTAACACTAGTACTAATTCATAAAACTATTAACAAATTAACTAGCCCAGCAACAATATACATTGCAGTTGATTACAGCTTGTTTCGCGGGTATCTATATCCCGGAAGGTAGGTAGCACCACCATCGTCGTTCGCAGGTAAAACTGCTAGCTGTCCAGTATTATTATAGTAAGGTATTTCCTATAAGTTTCAAATTGCAATTATATTTTTCACAGCAACATGATGCTTTAAAATTCAGGTTTCTCAAAACTTCAAATTTTAAAGTTGTTTCCCTTTTGAACTAGGCCATCGAAAAAACACGAAAATTGCCATTTTAAATCCACAGAGGAAACACAAATCAACACATCTAGTAATACTTAAACACTATAACATTATTTTTTACCTAAAACTGATTGTGTTACGCATTTCAAAGCTTCCGATTATTCTGCAGAATGATTGATTACAATCGTCTTTTCTAAATATTGATACACAACTTTTAGTAGATTAAAAAACCTTAATTCTATTCTGTACTTCACACAAAGTTTCTTTGACTACAAAGGAAATTAGACCTATTTTTACGTCTGTTTAGAATAGCGAATAGTTAGTAAGGCATGAATTAAATACTTAAAAAAAAATTCGTCTTATAGAGCGTCAGTTTATATAAATGGCTGTAATGTATGCTGTAATTATCCGGCAACAGTCAGTGCCATCCAATGTTAATTTAGCAATTTGTTTGACGTCTCTTCAACATCGATATGAATAGGCCTCGCAGTCGGGACTTCCCCTCGCGCGTCGGTTCAATTCAACCGCCGGTTTAGTTAAATGGAAACGCTGCAACACATCCGCCAGTTACTGCCAACCATTGATCGTTTAGCGATTTTTTTTATTGGGTTTTCATATTTGTACGTTTGATTAGAAATGTGTTTTAAAATATATATTTGTAGATTTGTCGAACTACAGCGTATACAACATTTGAGCCGCGTTGAACACACGGTCACTGCTTCGAACTCTGCTCAGAACATGGATTTGTCAGTGTGATAATCTGTGTTGTTGTAGCTGTGTGAGTGTAGTGTGTAAGGCTGAAAATTACTTGCTAAAGCAAGAATGAGAGTCGTGAAGGTCAACATATTTTCTTCTTATTGGCTATTTTATTCTTGTATCGCAACAATTCAGTTCCTATGAACTATGTTATTGTTTATAGTTACTTAAATTTTGTTATTCTCTGATAAATTGACACGGTGAATAAAAACAAAATCCGTCCAATAGTTTTGTAGAAATCGCTGTATACAGACTAGCACTAAAATTATTATATTTCATGTACATCATTCCCTGATAAATTGACTCGTAGAATATGAACAAAATCCGTCCAATAGTTTAGTAGAAATCGCTGTACACAGACAGACTAGTACTAAAATTATTATATTTCATGTACATCATTCCCTGATAAATTGACTCGTAGATACTGAATATGAACAAAATCCGTCCAATAGTTTAGTAGAAATCGCTATACACAGACAGACTAGTACTAAAATTATTATATTTCATGTACATCATTCCCTGATAAATTGACTCGTAGATACTGAATATGAACAAAATCAGTCTAATAGTTTAGTAGAAATCGCTGTACACAGACAAACTAGTACTAAAATTATTATATTTCATGTACATCATTCCCTGATAAATTGACTCGTAGATACTGAATATGAACAAAATCCGTCCAATAGTTTAGTAGAAATCGCTGTACACAGACAGACTAGTACTAAAATTATTATATTTCATGTACATCATTCCCTGACAAATTGACTCGTAGATACTGAATATGAACAAAATCCGTCCAATAATTTAGTAGAAATCGCTGTACACAGACAGACTAGTACTAAAATTATTATATTTCATGTACATCATTCCCTGATAAATTGACTCGTAGATACTGAATATCAACAAAATCCGTCCAATAGTTTAGTAGAAATCGCTGTACACAGACAGACTAGTACTAAAATTATTATATTTCATGTACATCATTCCCTGATAAATTGACTCGTAGATACTGAATATGAACAAAATCCGTCCAATAGTTTAGTAGAAATCGCTGTACACAGACAGACTAGTACTAAAATTATTATATTTCATGTACATCATTCCCTGATAAATTGACTCGTAGATACTGAATATGAACAAAATCCGTCCAATAGTTTAGTAGAAATCGCTGTACACAGACAGACTAGTACTAAAATTATTATATTTCATGTACATCATTCCCTGATAAATTGACTCGTAGATACTGAATATGAACAAAATGCGACAAATAGTTTAGCATAAATCGCAATATACGTCTGGTATAAAAAAGTAAATTTTGACTAAGAATGAATATCTGAAAGGAACCTAAAACGCAATCCTAGCATTTTATGTCCCGTGAAAACCATAATCTTGAAATCTTGTGTTTGAATACCTGTTAGGGCATTGCTATTTTTTTATAATTGCGATATTTTTTATTGTTTATTGTAAATATAGGATACAAGAAGCTGTGTTACTTCCAAGACAGAGCTGTTTAATATGTTATCTGAATTTATGAGTGCTGGTGTAATGGAATTTGTAACTTTTAGTGAAAAGGATACTCGCAAGTATCATTTCGTTAATTGCCGGGGATCGAACTCCAAGCCGTACAGTGATATGCTATCATTCTAGAAATGTGCTACTGCGAAGAAACGACAGATTACACAACAAGAGTTCACATGATACTGATATAAATCCCCCCCCCCCCATTTGCGAGTCGAGGATCGAACCACGTGCAGTACATTTGTAGCCGGAAGCACTTCCTGATGAGTTAAAAATGTGCGAGCGTGTCCTCGGGCATGTCCGGCCAGACTTCGTTAACCGGCGCGCTGTTTTTTAATCTGTCTGGCAGCGGACCGCGCCAGAGAGAAATTCTGGGTTACGCGGTCCGATTGTCAACTGTCACTGCATCGCTCATGCATTGTTTGTCTCACAGCCTAATTATACAAGTAATTGCAAGATATCTGAGTCTGCTAATTGTAAACACACGCTAAGTGCATACTTAAGAAATTAATTGCAGTAGGCGTGGGTTGAATCCCACGTGAACCCAGCTACAAGCACTTGTCCCAGTATCGACTTCTTAATTTCATATATCCACTATTATTATTATTATTATTATTATTATTATTATTATTATTATTATTATAAGTATTATTATTATTGTTATTATTACTACTACTACTACTACTACTATTATTATTATTATTATTATTATTATTATTATTATTATTATTATTATTATAATTATAATTATTATTATATTATATTATATTATATTATATTATATTTTCATGATCATGTGCAATATATTTATACCCATTCATTAAGAATGCTTGGTCTAATTAGGTCTATAACTTATTCTTTTTCTACTCCTATGTGTTTATTAATTTTATACTATACGTTGGTTAGATCCAAGCTTGAATATGCATCTGTTGTATGGAACTCCATTACTTCCACTGACTCTGCTAAATTGGAGAATATTCAAAGAAAATTTATTTCCCTGTGTTCTTATAGATTTTTACCAAATTTCGATTATAACTATGAGACTAATTGCGAATATTTCAATTGCGGTAGTTTGTTCACCGGACGTCTGGATCTTGATTATTTATTTTTTTTGTAAAGTCATTAAGGGTGATATTGATTGTGAATCTTTCATAAGCAATATCAGTCTTCGTATTCCTGCTAAGGGTTTAAGATTTCATAAACTGTTTTATAATAGGAATTCTAAATGTCTGTCTCCGGTCTGCAGATGTATTAAATATGCTAATTTGCATGGATTGAACTTGGATCCATTTAATGTGTAGTATATACTTTTCGAGTTTTATGTCAGTTTTATTATTTATGCCATTGTTAGATATGTATCATACTATTCTCGTCATTTGCATAACTTACAATATTAATTATATGATTCCTGTCTTCATTTATATGGTTTCATTAATTCATTTATAATACATTTTATTTAATTTCCATTATTTTAATTATCTCACTGAACTAATTTTAATAATATTATTTGTGCTATTTATTTTGTTGCATTTTGGTCAATTGAGTAATGTATACTATTATATTGATTGTATTTTCATCTCATTGCCATTTTCTATCATTCATTCTCATCATCATTTGTTGTTTTGTTTCGTTTTGTTTGTATCTTGTGCTAAACTGTAATTGGCCTTGTGCTGTTGTTTCGCACATTAATATTCTAAATAAATAAATAAAATAAATAAATTATTATAAGTATTATTATTGTTATTATTATTATTACTACTACTACTACTACTATTATTATTATTATTATTATTATTATTATTATTATTATTATTATTATTATTATAAGTATTATTAGCAAGGTCATGAACAAGAGCTGGAAATATCAAAGAAAATTGGAAAAATCACGTCAATAGAATAAACAACAACAGATTTCCTAAGGCAATTTTAATTTATCGAGTGGAAAGATAAAGATCCACTGCAAGAGCTCGAAAGAAATGGACAAAAAACAATACTGTAGCAGACCACTCGGCCTAATACTTATTATTATTATTATTATTATTATTATTATTATTATTATTATTATTATTATTATTATTATTATTATTATTATTATTATTATTATTTGGGTTACATCAGCTTCTTGTCTATGCAGATGACGTAAATATGATAGGAGAAAATACACAAACGATTAGGGAAAACACGGCAATTTTACTTGAAGCAAGTAAAGCGATCGGTTTGGAAGTAAATCCCGAAAAGACAAAGTATATGATTATGTCTCGTGACCAGAATATTGTACGAAATGGAAATATACAAATTAGAGATTTATCCTTCGAAGAGGTGGAAAAATTCAAATATCTTGGAGCAACAGTAACAAATATAAATGACACTCGGGAGGAAATTGAACGCAGAATAAATATGGGAAATGCGTGTTATTATTCGGTTGAGGAGCTCTTATCATCCAGTCTGCTGTCCAAAAATCTGAAAGTTAGAATTTGTAAAACAGTTATATTACCGGTTGTTCTGTATGGTTGTGAAACTTGGACTCTCACTCTGAGAGAGGAACATAGGTTAAGGGTGTTTGAGAATAAGGTGCTTAGGAAAATATTTGGGGCTAAGCGGGATGAAGTTACAGGAGAATGGAGAAAGATACACAACACAGAACTGCACGCATTGTATTCTGCACCTGACATAATTAGGAACTTAAAATCCAGACGTTTGAGACGGGCAGGGCATGTAGCACGTATGGGCGAATCCAGAAATGCATATAGAGTATTAGTTGGGAGACCGGAGGGAAAAAGACCTTTAGGGAGGCCGAGACGTAGGTGGGAGGATAATATTAAAATGGATTTGAGGGAGGTGGGATATGATGATAGAGACTGGATTAATCTTGCACAGGATAGGAACCGATGGCGGGCTTATGTGAGGGCGGCAATGAACCTTCGGGTTCCTTAAAAGCCATTTGTAAGTAAGTAAGTAAGTATTATTATTATTCCTTACTGGCTTTTAAGGAACACGGAGGTTCATTGCCGCCCTCACAGTTTTGGACCCTGAACTCATCTCACCGGCATTATCACCTTCACTTAATTCATACGCTAAATAAACTGAGATGTTGATACAGCGTCGTAAAATAACCCACTAAAAAATTTCTGCTTTAATTTCCTCCCGAGTGTCATTTATATTTGTTTATGTTGCTCCAAGATATTTGAATTTTTCCACCTCTTCGAAGGATAAATATCCAATTTTTATGTTTCCATTTCGTACAGTATTCTTGTCATGAGATATAATCATATACTTCGTTTTTTTGGGGTTTATTTCCAGACTTATCGCTTTATTTGCTTCAAGTAAAAATTTCGTGTTTTCCCTAATCGCTTGTGGATTTTCTGCTAACATATTGACGACATCCTTATAGACAAGAAGCTGATGTAACCCGTTCAATTCCAAATCCTCTGTGTTATCCTGAACTTTCCCAATATCATATTCTATAGCGAAGTTAAAAAGTAAAGGTGATAATGCATCTCTTTGCTTTTTGCCTGCAAAGAATTGGAAAAGCATCAGACAGAAGCTGACCTATATAAACTGTGCTGTAAATTTGACTGAGACACATTTTAATTAACGCGAATACCAAACTCAATAAGAATGTTACATAAAACTTCTCTCTTAATCGAGTCATATGCCTTTTTGAAATTTATGAACAACTTATGTACTGTATCCTTATACTCCCATTTTTTCTCAAATATCTGTCGAATACAAAAAATCTGATCAATAGTCGATCTATTACTATGGATTTATTAATTTGTCCTACAGAATAATATCTGTAATCTTGACAATTAATATTAGAGAAGAAAAATTCGCTCCGGCGCCGGGGATCGAACCCGGGTCCTTGATTTTACGTACCAAGCGCACTGACTACAAATTGTGAAGATTACAGATATTATTATGTAGGACAAATTAATAAATCCATAATATCCTCACAGCTAGCAGTGCATATAACTGCGGAATCCTGGCCAAACAAGTCACTCAGCTGAGTGCGCTCCTAGTATAATGACAGTTGACATTGGACATATACGTCAACATATATGCCTAACTTGGAATCAGGCCACAAAGGGAAACAATGAAGGAGGAGAATTCGATCCGGTGCTGTGGATTGAATTCGGCGTAGCTCAGTGGTCAGAGCGCTTGGTACGTAAAGCCAAGGACCCGGGTTCGATCCCCGGCGCCGGAGCGAATTTTTCTCCTCTAATATTAATCGATCTATTACGCCTAAAACCACACTGATGATCCTCAAGAATTTCATCTATATACGGAATTTATCTGAAAAGTTTCCTTTAGTTTGGCGAAAACCAGAAGTGTGTACAATAAACATTTTCTGAGATATTACTCTTTTATTTTCAATGTCTTTCATGTGAACACCCGGTATTATACTTCCTAAATGCACTGAGTAGTAGTGTAAAGAAAATTTAATGTAAAACAGTCAACAGCGACAATGTAAGCCTGATATTGTAGTAAAATCGTGCTAGTGGATTAGAGTGAATGTTTGCGAAAGCACTTTTTGAAATTAAATTTGTTTGTGGGAAGTGTAGCGATTGTCCAAGACAAGCGACGAAACAACAGAAGCGAAGTTTCCACCACGCTGGTGACCGACGACGTCGCAAGTCCTCTGTCAGCAGTCGTCCACATGTGCTTAGTATCCGATCAGCGCGTCCCCGACTGGTGCCTTACACAACACAGCTTCCTGTATACAAGGCACTAAAAATAATTCCGCGCGCTCTCATGAAATTAATTGCACACTAGGAGGATAACAGCATCACCGAGAGAAATGTTGACGTCATATCACTAATTGCGCAGAGGACGCTGTCAACATGCGAACGCTACTTGCGCCGTTTTTACCGGAATTAATTAATATTAATGGAAAGAACGTCGGCGAAAAAAAAAATTGTGCAAACAATTGCGCACGAGCTCCATGTTTAAATTAATCAGAAACAGATGAGTGCAGGACTGCGCCTTGGATCGACCGCTAACGCCATCTATTCCTGTTGTGAATTGTTAAACAGATTTTAATGAAATTAGGCGTCTGTGAAGCCATTCGCATGGGGACTTAACATAATTAGATACAAACGTCTAGTCCTGATTTCGTGACCAACTATCACTGCCCATGTCGGGAGATGTAGACTTCCTTAATTAATTCTACTTGGAGTGGTAATAAGAAACGGTGTCAGTAAAATGACACATACATCTATACTAATAATAAATCTGTAGCCGAAATTTTTCTGATAATTTTCGATTTTCCAAAAATAATTGGTCCTAACATATATAATTAACCGCCCTGAAACCGAAAATCACTTTTTTGAAATTTTTGTTTGTATGTCTGTCTGTCTGTCTGTCTGGATGTTTGTTACCTTTTTACGCAATAATGACTGAACCGATTTATATGAAAATTGGAATATAAATTAAGTTCGTTGTAACTTAGAATTTAGGCTATATGACATTCAAAATATTTTATTTAAAATGGGGGTTATAAGGGGGCTTGAATTAAATAAATCAAAATATCTCCCTTATTATTAATTTTCATGAAAAATATTTCATAACAAAAATTTCTTTAAAAATGATTTCCGATAAGTTTTATTCTATGCAAAATTTTGATAGGACTGATATTTAAGTTCCGAAATTTGTGTGGCAAACCACAGATTTATACCTATCGTAATTGAAAGTATCTCAACAAATGGTTTAATTAATTGAATCCTAAAAATATGACATAAATGAATTTCAAAATAACGATAACAATGCCATCTAAGGCGGTGTAATGAAATAAAAAACAAATGACTTCGTCTATAAGGGGCCTTGGACAACAACAATCGAAAGCTATGAAACATAGCCTACAGAGAATGTTTCTGTGTTTGTATGAAGTAATGTCGGAAGCTAAATTAACCGATTTGTATAATTAATTATTAATTCACCATTGGAAAGTGTAGTTTCTCTAGATGGACATAATGCTATAATGTTATCACAGTAACTTCTGAGTGAATCGAGGACAGGTAAGATTAAAATAGCTTCTTATGCACAGAAAACTTGATAGGCTATTCTGTACATTCGTTTCCTGTATTTCCTAAAATAATTTTTATGACCGAATAAGTGGTCTCTGGATCAAAATGATCGCATTTTAATTTTTTGAATACAATTTAAATTAAGTAACATAATAAACGATATATCCTTCTATCAAACACGAATGTTCCCTGGATCAAATGTCATATTTTAATTATGTAATTACTTTATATTTATTTCTAACGGGTGCAGCGGAGCGCACGGGTACGGCTAGTTTTATAATATATTTCACGTGTTTCGTCCACAGGCATAGCACAAGCTGTAACGATATTGCCTACTGACACGAAACTGCGCTCGAGCGTGAGTTCGATTCCCGTGTGGACTGATTGCCTGGGTCAGTTTTTTCCTAGGGAACATTGTGAGGCGAATGTCGAGTAATCCGGTAACGAATCCTCGGCATCTCGCTACCACCAACTTCATTTGATGCTAAGTTGTTAAATAATCGATAAAAAATTAACACGTTTCGAAGTAGTTCAGATTTTTTTCCATGTCATACAGGGTGTAGGAGAGACTGTTGTACTTTTAGCATAGTGTACATAGAGGACTCAAACTGAAGTAGATTGTAGAGAAAGCCGCTAATTAGCTCTGGTCGTAGTTTGTTTGATTTATTGCAAAGTGTGAGTTCTGTGAATAAAAGTATTTTTTAGTACCAAAAGTAAAGTAAAATATCATTAAATTAAAATCATAGGAGCTTGCAAAAAACGTGTTTTCATTATTTCCAAGAAAAGCATCTTCTGTATCTATACTAATAATAAATCTGTAGCCGAAATGTTTTCTGGTAATTTTCGGTTTTCCAAAAATAATTGGTCCGAACATATATAATTAACCACCCTGAAACCGAAAATCGCTTTTTTGACATTTTTGTTTGTATGTCTGTCTGTCTGTCTGTCTGTTTGTTACCTTTTCACGCGATAATGGCTGAACGGATTGCGATGAAAATTGGAATATAAATTAAGTTCGTCGTAACTTAGATTTTAGGCTATATGACATTCAAAATACATTATTTAAAAGGGGGGTTATAAGGTGGTCTGAATTAAATAAATCAAAATATCTCGCTTATTATTGATTTTTGTGAAAAATGTTACATAACAAAAGTTTCTTTAAAATAATTTGCGATAAGTTTTATTCCTTGAAAAATGTTGATAGGACTGATATTTAATGAGATAAATGAGTTTTAAAATTAAAATAACTGCCATCTAAGGCCGTGTAATGAATTAAAAAACAAATGACTTCGTCTATAAGGGGCCTTGGACAGCAACAATCGAAAGCTATGAAACATAGCCTACAGAGAATGTTTCTGTGTTTGTGTGAAGTAATATCGGAAACTAAATTAACCGATTTGTATAATTAATTATTATTTCACCATTGGAAAGTGTAGTATCTCTAGATGGACATAATGCTATAATGTCATTACAGTAACTTCTGATATAATATAATATAATATAATATAATATAATATAATATAATATAATATAATATAATATAATATTATATTATATCATATAATATAATATAATATAATATAATATAATATAATATAATATAATATAATATAATATAATATAATATAATATAATATTTTAATTATTTGGATGCAATTTAAATTAAGTAATATATTAAACGATTTATCCTTCTGTCAAACACGAATGTTCCCTGGATCAAATGTTCTATTTTAATTATGTAATTACTTTATATTTATTTCTAACGGGTGCAGCGGAGCTCACGGGTACGGCTAGTACTTAATACGACTGGCGAATCTCGAATGAGATTAATTCCAGAGGGGAAAAAGCAAGAAAATCCATCCCTCGTCACAAGCCGCACTACCCCAGAAGTTGATATAAATTAATCCCATCCGAGCTTTACCAGTCTTATTAAGTCTTTCTTGGATATAACGGAACTCATTTTTTGCAGGCTTCTATTAGGCCCATTTTCACTTAACTACACTTGGCATCGGAAAGGTTCTTAATGTTTTGCTCCCAAAAAGGCTCAATATTCTTGGGAATTGGTGCTGTGAGACACCGTGCACTCTGATTATGAAATCACTAACTACTGGTCTGTCACCTCTGATCACAATTCAGTTGTTGTGTGACTCCTCACGCACATAACGACATTCCAAAATCGTTATCAGAGATCGAAACAACCCTGTATATTAGAAGTAGGCAATGCAAAAAGTAACAAAAATTAATTTAGTTTGAGACAGTATCTATGTTGCCATTACATTTCGAGTGTCCTAGTAGGTTGACCGATCAAGTGAGAAACAGGTTGTCCGATCAAATGAAGAACAGTTTGATCGACCAAATGAAAAATAGATTGATCGATCAAATAAAAAAACAGGTTGACCGTTCAAGTGAAAAATACATTAGCCTATCAAATGAAAAATAGTTTGACCAACAAAATGAAAAAAATAGATTGACCGATCAAATAAAAAGCGGTTTGAACGATGAAGTGAAAAACAAGTTGACAGATCAAGTGACAAACAGGTTGTCCGGTTAAATGAAGAACAGTTTGATCGACCAAATGAAAAATATGTTGACCGATCAAATAAGAAAAACAGGTTGACCGATCAAGTGAAAAACAGATTGGCGTGTCAAATGAAAAATAGTTTCAGCCACTAAATGAAAACATAGGTTGAGCGATCAAATAAAAACAGGTTGAAGTGAAAAACAAGTTGTCAGATCAAGTGAAAAACAGGTTGTCCGATCAAATGAACAGTTTGATCGACCAAATGAAAAATAGGTTGACCGATCAAATAAGAAAAACAGGTTGACCGATCAAGTGAAAAACAGATTAGCCTAGCAAATGAAAAAATAGATTGACCGATCAAATAAAAAGACGTTGAACGATAAAGTGAAAAACAAGTTGACAGATCAAGTGAGAAACAGGTTGTCCGATCAAGTGAAGAACAGTTTGATCGACGAAATGAAAAATAGGTTGACCGATCAAATAAAAAGAACAGGTTGATCGATCAAGTGAAAAACAGATTGGCCTATCAAATGAAAAAAATGATTGACCGATCAAATAAAAAAGAGGTTGAACGATCAAGTGAAAAACAAGTTGACAGATCAAGTGAAAAACAGGTTGTCCGATGAAATTAAGAAAAGGTTAAACAATTTATCCGATCAATTGAAAAACAGATTATCCGATCAAAAGATAAAATGATCGTCTCATCAGACGATAAAGTAATTGTCTGAACAAGATAGACCTATCAGTCGTCTAGCCAATAACCACGTGCCAACTCTGTGCTATTTGAGTTCAAGACTCGGAGTAAGTCATGTAGGAATTTAACTGAAAGAAACACAAAAGAAATGTAGAAATAGTTCTTCGGTGTACACAGGTTTCGGTCAGCACGTCTGGCTGCGAAACCAGGTGGCCCGGGTTCGAATCCCGGTCGGGGCAAGTTACCTGATTGAGGTTTTTTTCCGGGGTTTTCCCTCAACCCAATACGAGCAAATGCTGGGTAACTTTCGGTGCTGGACCCCGGACTCATTTCACCGGCATTATCACCTTCATATCATTCAGACGCTAAATAACCTAGATGTTGATACAGCGTCGTAGAATAACCCAATAAAAAAAAAATAAAAACACAGGTTTAGACATGGGGTCGCCCTCGCGACAGTTTGACCGATCAAGTGCGAAACAGGTTGTCCGATCAGATAAAGAACAGTTTGATCGACGAAATGAAAAATAGGTTGACCGATCAAATAAAAAGAACAGGTTGATCGATCAAGTGAAAAATAGATTATCCTATCAAATGAAAAATGGTTTTACCAACTAAATGAAAAATAGATTGACCGATCAAATAAAAAACAGGTTGAATGATCAAGTGAAAAATAGATTGACAGATCGAGTGAAAAACAAGTTGTCCGATGAAATGGAGAACAGATTAAACAATTTATTCGACCAATTAAAAAGCAGTTTATCCGATCAAAAGATAAAATGATCGTGTGATCAGACGATAAAGTGATCGACTGAACAACATAGACCTATCAGTCGTCTAGCCAATAAACCACGTGCCAACTCTCTGCTATTTGAGTTAAAGACTCGAAGGAAGTCATGTAGGACTGTAACTGAAAGAAACACAAAAGAAATGTAGAAATAGTTCTTCGATGTACACAGGTTTAGGCACGGGGTCGCCCTCGCAGCCTCCAGTAGACGGTGATGAACCCTTCAGTATTTTTTCATTTGTCCAGGGCGGAGGGGAATCCCACCACTGCAGGAAATTGTTTCGGTGCCTTCAAGCAGAAGAAAAGTTGAAATTCCAGAGTTGCAATTTCGGTCCATTTCGTACTTTTTCCTTCTTGTAGCAGGTTTGAAGCCCCACCGGATTGAGTGATCAGTCCTCCCCTGCTGGTGCAGTTTTTTTTGTGCTCGGGCAGGAATGCCTGACTTGCAATATATCTGTCCGCGGAACAACAAAATTGTTTGGAACGCGGAGGACTCACTTGTTCGCTGGCACTGTTAAAACTCCGGGTTATTTGACACTCTCGGAACGACTGCCATTTTTTTCACGCTACCTCAACTCGTCTTCATGTAGAGCCAGTGCAATTTTTTTTTTTTTCCTCTGTGTATCTGTTTCTATTCGGAGGCGAGCGGAACTTTGGAGTTAGTTTATGTAATCTACTTCAATGCCTGGAATAAAACGCTGATGTCGTTTGCAGATGTTTCTTAGTACAGAGCAGTGCATAAAATATTAATCAAAGGCAAGGCAACATATGAGAGCGCTACTGTCCATTACATCGCCCCCCCCCACCCGGCGCCCTGTCTAGAGGAGCCTTCTTTAACATTAAGATGCTTTCTGCTTGTCTCCCTCTCCATGATCTTCTTCAGATGTCTAGTGACGCATGATGTGTGATGACAGGATGATGATAAATACGGACTTGATTTATGTATGTAGGTAGCATCATATAATAATACTTACTTACTGGCTTTTAAGGAACCCGGAGGTTCATTGCCACCCTCACATAAGCCCACCATCGGTTCCTATCCTGAGCAAGATTAATCCAGTCTCTATCATCATATCCCACCTCCCTCAAATACATTTTAATATTATCTTCCCATCTACGTCTCGGCCTCCCCAAAGGTCTTTTTCCTTCCGGCCTCCCAACTAACACTCTATATGCATTTCTGGATTCGCCCATACGTGCTACATGCCCTGCCCATCTCAAACGTCTGGATTTAATGTTCCTTATTATGTCAGGTGAAGAATACAATGCGTGCAGTTCTGCGTTGTGTAACTTTCTCCATTCTCCTGTAACTTCATTTCTCTTAGCCCCACATATTTTCCTAAGCATCTTATTCTTAAATACCCTTAACCTGTGTTCCAAGTTTGACAGTTTCACAACCATAAAGAACAACCGGTAATATAACTGTTTTATAAATTCTAACTTTCAGAATTTTTGACAGCAGAGTGGATGATAAAAGCTTCTCAACCGAATAATAACAGGCATTTCCCATATTTATTCTTTGTTTAATTTCCTCCCGAGTATCATTTATATTTGTTACTGTTGCTCCCATGTATTAAAATTTTTCAACCTCTTCAAAAGATAAATGTCCAATTTTTATATTTCCATTTCGCACAATATTCTCGTCACGAGACATAATCGTATACTTTGGCTTTTCGGGATTTACTTACAAAGCATGATATAATAATAATAATAATAATAATAATAATAATAATAATAATAATAATAATAATAATAATAATAATAATAATAATACTTACAAACAGCTTTTAAAGAACACGCAGGTTCATTGCCGCCCTCATATAAGCCCACCATCGGTCCCTACCCTGAGCAAGATTAATCCAGTCTCTATCATTATATCCCACCTCCCTCAAATCCATTTTAGTATTATCTTCCCATCTACGTCTCGGCCTCCCCAAAGGTCGTTTTTCCTCCGGTCTCCCAACCAATAGTCTATATGCATTTCTGGATTCGCCCATACGTGTTACATGCCCTGTCCATCTCAAACGTCTGGATTTAATGTTCCTAATTATGTCAGGTGAAGAATACAATGCTTGCAGTTCTGCGTTTTGTAACTTTCTCCATTCTCCTGTAACTTCATCCCTCTTAGCCCCAAATATTTTCCTAAGCATCTAATTCTCAAACACCCTTAATCTTTGTTCCTCTCTCAAAGTGATAGTCCAAGTTTCATAACCATACAGAACAACCGGTAATATAACTGTTTTATAAATTCTAACTTTCAGATTTTTTGACAGCAGACTGGATGACAAAAGCTTCTAAACCGAATAATAACAGGCATTTCCCATATTTATTCTGTGTTTAATTTCCTCCCGAGTATCATTTATATTTGTTACTGTTGCTGAAAGATATTTGAATTTTTCCACCTCTTCGAAGGATAAATCTCCAATTTTTATATTTCCATTTCGTACAATATTCTGGTCACGAAACATAATCATATACTTTGCCTTTTCGGGGTCAGTAATAATAATAATAATAATAATAATAATAATAATAATAATAATAATAATAATAATAATAATACAGTGAAACCTGTCTAAAGCGGCCATCTGAAGTTACCTTGTAAAATGGCCTTTTTATCAGGTGGCCGCTTGATTAAGGTTGCGGGTTTTTTATGAATCAGCATGAAAATACTGCATTTCACTGACTTTTAGGACTGTGCGCATACAACAATCTTGCATATTAATGTCAGCCTCTTCCATTCTTGCAACTAGCCTTTTCAAAACTCGCTTGCGGTACCTCAGTTTAAATGACTGGATAATATCTTGAACAAGAGACTGGAGGTGTGATGTCGTATTTGGGGGAAGAAACACCAATTTCACGGATCACATTGCGATTTTGTCGTTTAATGTTAGAATTGAAATCGCATAGCTAATTCTCAAACAATGATGATGTCAACTTGACCTCCAATAAGCCCATGTCAATATTTTTCAAACATCTCGGTTTTAATGATTTCCCTATCATTAAGAATGATTCTTTTTCTCCTGCAGCAATAAAACACAAGAGCAGGGTTATTCTGTCTTTTGCCAACTTCCCCCCTTTATACTTTTTTTCTTAAAACTTAAGTTTTGTTAGGGAGGGTTCATATTCCGAAAAAATTGAAGGCAGTCTATTTTTTCCATTCTTCACTAACATTGGTTGCAATGTCACCTACTTCACCTGCCGTTTTCTAAAGCACTCTAACCACCCATTACTAGCAACAAAATTTCTTATATTGAGTTCTTTGGCAATTTCAAGAGCTTTCTCTTGAATCATAAGCCCACTTATTGCCAATTTCTTCGCCCTCGCACAGTTGAACCATTCGTAAACGAAATCATTCACATTACTAAACACAGAATATCTCTTCCTCCCATTCTTTTAATATTTCATCTTTATTCTTAATTATACCGTTTATTTGTGTCCTTCCACATTTGAATATTTCTGCAATTTTTCTCGCAGATGTTCCCTTCTCACTTCCTTCAATCATTTTTCGTCTCACCTCTAAACTTAACACCACTCTAAATTTATTGTTAGACATGATTTCTCTCTCAAACTAACTTCACAGTTCCTCTGAATCAAGTGAATGAAAAGAAGAAAAATTCGTAAAAGCTGGTCCATATAGAGAAAGATAGAAAGAGGAGAAAAAAACTCGAATGGTTAACTACCTAAAACATACTGTGACATTTTCGATAGAAAAATTCCGTGTTTCAATCCTTAAAGAACGAGTAAGAATTTATATCTGTGCTGGGTCGGAGTGGAAAGTGACAAAAGAGTCATAAAACAGTAACCAATTAACCCCAAAGATATGGAGGGTGTACTGCTGTACACTTAGCTATTGCTTCCTGTCTTCCAACCATCGAAAAAATAGGTCAGACAGTATCCGTGAAAAGATTTTTTGTTGGACAGTGACCGTTATAGTCAGGTTCCAATCCAAATAGACCCCGGCCGCTGGCCGGCGCATGAGGTGGCCGCTAAATAGAGAGAGAATTTGTATTGATCGTATAGAAAATCCAATTGGTTCCAGAGAAAATTGGCCTTTTGGCCAGGTGGCCGTTTAAATGAAGTGACCGCAAAGGCAGGTTTCACTGTAATAATAATTGCTTGATGTTGAAAATTGGATAAAGTGAAAAATGAAGAAATAAGGTAAAAATGGAATACCAAAATTCTACAGTTGACTACATTCGTAGCAAATAGTTAACCTGGCACGACCATGTTCGGAGGATGGAAGAGGATAAACTGCCAAGACAGATGTTGGAATCCATCCCTGAAGGCATGGGGAAGAGAGGAAGGCAGAACTACATGGATGGAGGATATTGATAAAGCTTTACAACCTTAAGGATTAGCAGAAGGATACTGGGAAGGTAGCATAGAATTTGGGCACAGGAAGATGCTTAAGCAATGTTAACCTGTTATATACAAATATAATATTAAAATATTAATAAAACAATAATAATATTATGCAAATCTAGTCTTTCAGGTGAGGCTCCCTGTAAAGCAGATTTGAATAATTTCAAGAGGAAAATTGTCCCGAGGCCGGGTATCGATCCCGGGACCTCGGGTTGAACGTATCAGCGCTCTTTCCAACTGAGCTACCCGGAAACTCCACCCGACACCGTCTCAACTTTTCCCTTTATATCCACACAACTCGCGTGGGCTGACGAAACGCCAGAGACCCACATCGAGTGCACACAATCTCTGTGTGACTTGGAATTGTGGTTTTCTGTAAACGTACACATTGACGTATATATTATGCAAATCTAGTCTTTCAGGTAAAGCTCCCTGTAAAGCAGATTTTTCCCTTGAAATTATTCAAATTATTCAAATAATAATATTGATAATACTTACATACTTATGGCTTTTAAGGAACCCGGAGGTTCATTGCCGCCCTCACATAAGCCCGCCATCGGTCCCTATCCTGTGCAAGATCAATTCAGTCTCTATCATCATATCTCAACCCGCTCAAATCCATTTTAATATTATCTTCCCATCCACGTCTCGGCCTCCTCAAAGGTAATATTGATGATGATGATAATAATAGGCTATAATTTTCACCTCTAATTGAGGTTCTTCTCCACCCCTGAGCACGAGTTCTACTCTTTCAGGGGTGAGCTAAAGTTTTATCTGTTTATATTATATTTTATGTTACAATTGTCAGTAAAATAAATAAATAAACAAATAAATAAATAAAAAATTAATAAACTAAAAATTGATAAATTAAAAGTTAATAAATCAAAAATAAATAAATAAATATATAAATAAATAAACAAACAAACAAATAAATAAATAAATAATCTTAATAGAAACATTCATTATAACCTTAATATAAACATTTATTATTATTTTCATATAATTTAATATTTGCTATGAAACGTAGGTAATATTCTATGAAGCTTATACAAAATTTTAATTCGGAATCCAAATTACATCAATTACTAATTTCAATTCCAATTATTCATGTTTCATAATTATTTGTGTCGCTCTGTGAATTACAACTGGCGATTCCTGAAATACAATATTGATCTTTTATGAGTTCCATTTACTCAATCTGAATTACACGTAACATATTCTGAAATTCACTTGATTAACCTGAAATCGCTGCTGGAGAGATTTCTCGATAAAAGAAAGCACGCTCAGCTACTTGCAATGCAAAATGAAAATTTATATTCGTGTTAGGCATTTCCGTACTGCATTATGAGTAAAGTCCCAGCAGACCTGTTTTTGCAATTCTATGATTCTGCATTCCCCGGAGATTTTTCCAGGTAATTCTGTAGGGACTATGATAAATTCCCATTTCGGCCAAATTAGTGCAATGGTTTTCGTTTTTACCGAGAGCGGCAGGGTATTGGCTATCATTCCTACCTTACATTAGGGATCCTCTGGACTCTTTACATCTGGAGGTGACATTTGTTGTTTTATATTTGTTTCTTTTAAACATTTGACATTTCGGGCCTTTTACATCCGAATATTTTAACACATTTTATTATTTTGAAATGCGCTATATAATTTGACTCTGATGGCTTTCATTCTATACTACCTAGGGCCTGAGAACTGCTCACTTTTATGATTTCTGTTCATCCCCTGTTGATACTGCATTTGTTTACCTCGTTTATACCATGACAACGTTTTTAAGTTCGTTTTGGCATTCAGATTATTGTACTGTTTATGTTTTAGTTTCGTTCAGAATTTTAGATAAGGGCGCAAATAGCCATTGTAGCTGACACGCCCTTTTAAACCCCACTATCTCTCTACATTAGGGAGGTCAGGGGTTCGACCCCTGGGGCCTGCTGTATTGTTACAGCTCGAAAGCGACGCGCAGGAAATAGTGTGGTACATTTCCCCTGGATCGAGCGTGGGTAGGTTTTGTATTGCATAACTAGCCGTACCCGTGCGCTCCGCTGCACCCGTTAGAAATAAATATAAAGTAATTACATAATTAAAATAGGACATTTGATCCAGGGAACATTCGTGTTTGATAGAAGGATAAATCGTTTAATATGTTACTTAATTTAAATTGCATCCGAATAATTAAAATGCGATCATTTTGGTCCAGAGACCACTCATTGGTACAATGACAATTCCTTTAACATGTTTCTAATTTTTATTACATGCAACCATAGTTTAATGAACATTGACATCATTTATATTTAATGTGTATACTTTATTTTACTTGTTATAGGTTTCCATTGAATTATGGTAATAACTTAATTTCAACCCTTGTTTTCTACGTATTCAGTAAATGACGTTTGGCCCACTATGGTTCTCAACCCTTCAAATAACTTAAATTATATTGTATAATATTACATTACATATATTATATTATATTATATTATATTATATTATATTATATTATATTATATTATATTATATTATATTATATTATATCAGAAGTTACTGTAATAACATTATAGCATTAAGTCCATCTAGAGAAACTACACTTTCCAATGGTGAAATAATAATTAATTATACAAATCGGTTAATTTAGCTTCCGATATTACTTCATACAAACACAGAAACATTCTCTGTAGGCTATCTTGCATAGCTTTCGATTGTTGCTGTCCAAGGCTCCTTATAGACGAAGCCATTAGTTTTTTATTTCATTATACTTCCTTAGATGGCAGTTATTTTAATTTTAAAACTCATTTATCTCATTAAATATCAGTCCTATCAAAATTGTTCAAGGAATAAAACTTATCGCAAATTAGTTTTAAAGAAACTTTTGTTATGTAACATTTTTCACAAGAATCAATAATAAGCGAGATATTTCGATTTATTTAATTCAGGCCCGCTTATAACCCCCCTTTTAAATAATGTATTTTGAATGCCATATAGCCTAAAATCTAAGTTACAACGAACATAATTTATATTCCAATTTTCATCGACATCCGTTCATCCATTATCGCGTGAAAAGGTAACATACAGACAGACAGACAGACAGACAAGACATAGAAACAAAAATTTAAAAAAAGCGATTTTCGGTTTCAGGGTGGTTAATTATATATGTTAGGACAAATTATTTTTGGAAAATCGAAAATTACCAGAAAAATTTTGGCTACAGATTTATTATTAGTATAGATTTAGATAGGTAACACAGGCTGAAGGGATCTCAAGGTATTGTAGTGGGACTGCACCTGTCCCTTTATCCTAAATTGATAATCGAAAGATGGCACAAACATTGCGGAATTACGATATCTATAAAAGTAACTGCTGTTCCAACTTGAAATGTTATTTCTACAAGTAAAGGAGTGATAAGGCACAGTAAGTCCATTGGAAGTGACGATGTTAGCCTTCGGGCTCCTCCTCCAGGCAGGAAAATAAAATACTGCCAACATTTATTTTGTGTGATCCATTTTCTCAGTGCTCTAATTTTTCAATCTGTATCTACAATATAACATAGCCTCCGATAATGCATTAAATGTGTTATTTTTATCATATAATCTAACAGAACTTACATACAACACTGTAGATGATAGTGTGCACATACTTCACCACAGATTACAGTATTATATCTCACATTTTATACCGATATCTGGTGTCAAACTATAGTTCAAAAAGATATACTGCTTGTACATACTGTACATAATCAAATTTTCATCAAATTCAAAGCTACACGAGACTTTTCAAGACCTCCCAATTACTTTACAAGTTTTACTATCAAATCACTTAAAATACTTTACAAATTTTACTGTCAGATAACTTATAATACTTTACAAGTTTCACTATCAAATAACTTACAGTACTTCAAACGTTTTACTGTCAAATCATTTACAATACTTTACAGATTTTACTGTTAAATCATTTATAATAATTTACAAATATTACTGCAAAATCATTTAAAATAATTTACAAGTTTTACTGCCAAATCACTTAAAACACTTTACAAATTTTACTGCCAAATAACTGACAATAGTTCAAAAGTTTTACTGTCAAATAACTTACAATACTTTAAACGTTTTACTGTTAAATCACTTAAAATACTTTACAGAGTTTACTGCAAAATCACTTAAAATAATTTACAAGTTCTACTGTCAAATAACTTACAATACTTCAAACGTTTTACTGTTAAATCACTTACAATACTTTATAAATTTTACTGTTAAATCACTTAAAATAATTAACAGTTTTACTGTCAAATAACTTAAAAAATAGTTTAAAAGTTTTATCGTCATATAACATATAATACTTCAAAAGTTTTACTATTAAATCACTTACAATATTTTACAAATTTTACTGCAAAATTACTTAAAATAATTTACAAGTTTTCCTGCCAAATAACTTACAATACTTCAAACGTTTTACTGTCAAATCACTGACAATACTTTACAGGTTTTACTGTCAAATAACTCACAATACTTTAAACGTTTTACTGTCAAATAACTGACAATACTTCAAACGTTTTACTGTCAAATCACTGACAATACTTTACAGGTTTTACTGTCAAATAACTCACAATACTTTAAACGTTTTACTGTCAAGTAACTGACAATACTTCAAAAGTTTTACTGTCAGATCACGGACAATACTTTGCAAGTTTTACTGTCAAATAACTTATAATACTTTAAACGTTTTACTGTTAAATCACTTACAATACTTTATAAATTTTACTGTTAAATCACTTAAAATAATTAACAGTTTTACTGTCAAATAACTTAAAAAATAGTTTAAAAGTTTTATCGTCATATAACATATAATACTTCAAAAGTTTTACTATTAAATCACTTACAATATTTTACAAATTTTACTGCAAAATTACTTAAAATAATTTACAAGTTTTGCTGCCAAATAACTTACAATACTTTAAACGTTTTACTGTCAAATAACTGACAACACTTCAAACGTTTTACTGTCAAATCACTGACAATACTTTACAGGTTTTACTGTCAAATCACTGACAATACTTTACAGGTTTTACTGTCAAATAACTCACAATACTTTAAACGTTTTACTGTCAAATAACTGACAATACTTCAAAAGTTTTACTGTCAGATCACGGACAATACTTTACAAATTTTACTATCAAATCACTTAAAATACTTTACAAATTTTACTGTCAGATAACTTATAATACTTTACAAGTTTCACTATCAAATAACTTACAGTACTTCAAACGTTTTACTGTCAAATCATTTACAATACTTTACAGATTTTACTGTTAAATCATTTATAATAATTTACAAATATTACTGCAAAATCACTTTAAAAAAATTTACAAGTTTTACTGCCAAATCACTTAAAACACTTCACAAATTTTACTGCCAAATAACTGACAATAGTTCAAAAGTTTTACTGTCAAATAACTTACAATACTTTAAACGTTTTACTGTTAAATCACTTACAGAGTTTACTGCAAAATCACTTAAAGTAATTTACAAGTTCTACTGTCAAATAACTTACAATACTTCAAAAGTTTTACTGTTAAATCACTTACAATATTTTACAAATTTTATTGCAAAATTACTTAAAATAATTTACAAGTTTTACTGTCAAATAACTTACAATATTTCAAAAGTTTTACTGTTAAATCACTTAAAATATTTTACAAATGTTATTGCAAAATCACTTAAAATAATTTACAAGTTTTACTCTCATTAACATACAATACTTCAAACGTTTTACTGTTAAATCACTTACAATACTTTATAAATTTTACTGTTAAATCACTTAAAATAATTAACAGTTTTACTGTCAAATAACTTAAAAAATTGTTTAAAAGTTTTATCGTCATATAACATATAATACTTCAAAAGTTTTACTATTAAATCACTTACAATATTTTACAAATTTTACTGCAAAATTACTTAAAATAATTTACAAGTTTTCCTGCCAAATAACTTACAATACTTCAAACGTTTTACTGTCAAATCACTGACAATACTTTACAGGTTTTACTGTCAAATAACTCACAATACTTTAAACGTTTTACTGTCAAATAACTGACAACACTTCAAACGTTTTACTGTCAAATCACTGACAATACTTTAAACGTTTTACTGTCAAATAACTGACAACACTTCAAACGTTTTACTGTCAAATCACTGACAATACTTTACAGGTTTTACTGTCAAATAACTCAATACTTTAAACGTTTTACTGTCAAATAACTGACAACACTTCAAACGTTTTACTGTCAAATAACTGACAACACTTCAAACGTTTTACTGTCAAATAACTGACAACACTTCAAACGTTTTACTGTCAAATCACTGACAATACTTTAAACGTTTTACTGTGAAATAACTGACAACACTTCAAACGTTTTACTGTCAAATCACTGACAATACTTTAAACGTTTTACTGTCAAATAACTTAAAATACTTCAAAAGTTTTTAATTATCTTGAAAGTTTTTGAGAACATACTCTAAAAGATCAAAGTCTTGACAATTCTTTGAAGCTACTGATTAATGGGATTCGAAAATATTATAGCTCCAAAAACCACAAAAAAAATCCGTCCTGTCGAGAGCAGTTGTTTGGCCAGTTAATTCAGTTGTATGATTTGAACTCATGCACGTACGCCGTGAATTCTGTGGAATACCACAGTAAAATGTACAGGGACATCATTTTATTTTTACTTCAATTTTTATTGTACCTGAGTTTTTGAATGTACTTCACTCCCACCCCTTCTACTAAGGAAGTTCCAACTCCACACAGAACCAAGACCGCAGATAGTAAGCAGTACTGAGTTAGTGAGTATAGTACGTTCCAGAAATATGTTCGCGTTTTCCAGTGACGAAAGAGCTTTCAATATTGAATCATATTTTCGCACAGGTACTGTCCGTTTGCCTACGTCGCATCCCGATTTCCCCTACCTGCTTCTGCTCGGCCCTCTGTAAAAACTGGGCTGTCTTAGCTCTTTTCTGAAAACATTAATTTCTCTTAGGAATTGGACGTTTACGTAATATTATACAGCTGTTTAATTTAACTTAAATAAAAGGGCCTCGTTAAGTAATTAACTGTCACGTGATTTCCTCCCTTTCTACAATCCTGCGGCATAACCACTTGGACGGACAGTAGATAGCATATCTGAGTAATTTTATATTTTCGGGTCGGGCAGAAGTGAAGATTGAATTCACAGTACGTAGAGTAGGTACAGAATTATTTCAACATGAGTTACTCGTACGAAGGACGAAACTGGCAATTGGAATTAGATGCAATAGTCTATAGTGCGATAATATGCACAAAAGAACTGAAGCCTGTATCGAAATGAACGGCCACCATTTTCAAAATTGTGTTTAAATATTCATATTATGATTATTTTTCAATTTAACTTCTTTCTCTATATTGTACGCTAATGTGCTGTAGACAGTATACACTGCATAATGAATACGTTCGCATGGATAACTCACTTCGTGAGTAAAAACACGTATTCTTAATACAGTACTGTACTTTGATTAAAGAAAAACCTAATGAAAATTATCAAACTCAAAATCGCGATATTTCCTAGTTTACGTAAATGGATGAACTACTTTTCTCCCATCCTATACCTAGTAGAATGATTTGTGTTTTACGCCAGTATCATCGAACTCCAGTCTTGGAGGGGGGAGCAAGCGGTGTTTCCGGTTCTGTAAAGGTATAGACAGGTTAATATTAAAAATGTTAGTAAAAATAAAATGATATCCCTGTAGAAAAATAAATGCACATTGATGGTTAAAAAGTATACGTAGTTTGGAACATAATGCGTCAATAAAATGATAGGGAAGGTTGTAAATTCAGAATGTACTGCTAGTACAATTTCGTCCATGAGTGCATAAGAACCAGGTGCCTCGTTTATATTGCAAGTAATATTTGGTAGGCAGATCTACATAGGTTAGGATAAACGTGAAGCACATGTTTTAAAATCTTATCAAAACTTTATTTTTCAATATTAATCAGTCTTTAACAAGTTTTCTTCTAAGAATTCAAAGAAAAATTTGAACGTAAACAAACAGCTTGATTTACAATCGTCCTGTGTTCTGATATTGTACACCCCTGCAACTTTACGGCGGACGCAGTCCGGTAGCCATCTCTCTGCTTTCATGTAAGTGTTCCGGGTTAATCGCAACCCTCTTCTCCCTCAACCCCCCCCCCCCATCCCGTAGCACACGCCACGTTCTGAAGGAGACTTGGCCAGTGTCTGAAGGGGTCCCCTAACAACTTTAGGATTCCTAAACTGACTTGTAGGAAAGTTAGGGTGTACATGAGGGACACTTCTGCATTACAAACCTTTGCTCCTTAATTTTGAAAAACATCCCCTAGAGAATTCTTTTGCAGCAACGCTGAAATTACGAGGTGAATTGCTTATGCCAATTTTTGGAAGCTGTATCCTAGCAACACACTATGAGAGTGGCTAAAAGGATTATAGAAATCATCAACTAGACTCTGATATAATTTAATGTAATACGTTATGTGATTTTATTAATATTTTTCCACCAGGGCTGAATAGGTTTGACTATCCATGTTCTTAGATAATTGTATAGGATTAGTACTTGATATACAAAGTGTATGATTATGTCTCGTGACGAGAATCTTGTACGAAATGGAAATATAAAAATTGGAAATTTATCTTTTGAAGAGGTGGAGAAGTTCAAATATCTTGGAGCAACAGTAACAAATATAGATGATACTCGGGAGGAAATTAAACACAGAATAAATATGGGAAATGCCTGTTATTATTCGGTTGAGAAGCTTTTATCATCCAGTCTGCTGTCAAAAAATCTGAAAGTTAGAATTTATAAAACAGTTATATTACCGGTTCTACATAGTTGTGAAACTTGGACTCTCACTTTGAGAGAGGAACATAGGTTAAGGGTGTTTGAGAATAAGGTGCTTAGGAAAATATTTGGGGCTAAGAGGGATGAAGTTACAGGAGAATGGAGAAAGTTACACAACACAAAACTGCACGCATTGTATTCTTCATCTAACATAATTAGGAACATTAAATCCAGACGTTTGAAATGGGCAGGGCATGTAGCACGTAAGGGCGATTACAGAAATGCATATAGAGTGTTAGTTGGGAGGCCGGAGGGAAAAAGACCTTTGGGGAGGCCGAGACGTAGATGGGAAGATAATATTAAAATGGATTTGAGGGAGGTGGGATATGTTGAAAGAGACTCGATTAATCTTGCATAGGATAGGCACCAATGGCGGGCTTATGTGAGGGCGGCAATGAACCTCTGGGTTTCTTAAAAGCCAGTAAGTAAGTAAGTAATGAAAATTATTGAATTTATTCTATTGTTACAGTCTTTTCTTTCCTCCATTGATTTGGACTTACAGACGAAAAAAGTTTGGGTGTTTTATTTTCATCTGGCACAAATATAAAATTTCTACCTCTATTCATTCAAAAAACATAATCCTATGAAACCCTATCATGGCTTTTGAGTGTCAGTGTATTTTATTACTACAATAATTGTGTATAGATCTTACATGCAATTTTTGGGCTTTTCTTCCATCCATTGTTAATATCTTGAAGAGGATCATGTATTGTTAAAAGCCTACTTTTGCAATGTTTATCTAAAAACTATTTTTCACGTGAAGAGAATACTTTCTTTATACTTCTTAGAATGAGAAATGAAAGCGGAATAAATTCCCGGGCCGGTCTGCAGCTGGCATTATGTCTCACGGACAGGTGCTCCAATCTACAACCACAATGAACGCTTCCTCACAGGTTTCCCGACATTAAAAGAAAGAAAATTCCTGTTTGTCTTTGCGGGAAACAACTTGAGGAAACCCTTCCCGATCAAAGGGGAGGCCTTACAAAAGCCTCCCCCCTGTTGACTTAACACGTCGCGAAAGGGGTTGCTGCATTGTATTGGGGGATTACAGCTCTCTACAATTACACGGCATTAGCGGAATTGCGTTAGTGCGGAGAGCTCCTTCCAGGCGTCGCTATTTATTTCTGGAAACATTTTAGAATAAAATATACATATTTTTAAGAACCCAAGTCTTTCGCAGCTTTCAAACCCGAGCGAAATATAAATTATCTTCACTCCTTGCTGGGGGTTTAACGTCTCGATGAGAACATTTTTCTTTCTTCCGCAATGTAGCATTGAGTGGATTAGAAAAATAAGTTAAGTCCTGTTTCTTTGTTTTCTGAATGTCTTGATGGTAGAATAAAATCCATGGCGAGTAATTCATGGAAATGTATTCTGTTTATTTCAGAATCTTTTATGCAGAGACATTTTTTCTTCTGTATGTCAGCCTATGTGATCTTTTAGTCTGCTGGTATTGCCTTTCTTATCATTTGCAAAATTACTCATTACTATTATATCGTCTGATAAATAATGTCGGTTTTTCTAAGATTTTAATGATTTTTTTTAGTTGAGCAATGCAATTTAAGAAGGCGTTATACCATTGGCCTGCAAGAATTTAGTGAAATTCATTTTTTTTATACCTCAGCTACTATAAAAGCTAAATGAAAAAAAAAACCCTTTTCATGCTTAATGTAGGGTAAAGATTGGTAAAATTGTGATACTAATAATATTATGATAGTACTTTTTGAGATTTTTTTACTGAGTGAGAGAAGGACCAGTTTTGTTGCAGAAACTCGCCGACGAATATTCCCTCAATACGTTGACGCAAAAAACCGATCTTCCTCTCGACCAGTAAAATTTCAAAAAAATTCCAAAAAGAAACGATCGGTTTTGTGCAGAAGCTCACCCACGAATATTCCCTCAATACGTTGACGCAAAAAACCGATCTTCCTCTCGATCAGTAAAATTGTAAAAAAATTCTTAAAAAGAACTATCATAACATTATTAGTATCACAATATTACCAACCTTTTCCCTACATACATTACACTTCATAAAACACTATCCAGAGTATTAAAATATTTCATAATTACCTGTAAAAATAATATGAATTTAGTTAATTTTTTTACAACCGTAAAACATTTACATAATAAAATATAAAATTAATTAAATATCTGCTGGATTATTTTACTGGAATGTTTTAGAGACCTGCATTAGCAACATATCTGGAATCTTTTACCGATTCCTTTAGACATTATTTTTCTTAATTTTAGAAAATTTAATATTGAAGGTAACGATTAAGAAAAAAAATTCTTGAAGGAATAGGTAAAAGATCCTAGACTATGTTGTTGATGTAGGTCTTTAAAACATTCCAGTACAAGAATCCTGCAGATATTTAAGCATTGTACTATATTTTATTATGCAAATCCTTTACGGTTGTAAAGAAAATTATACAAATTAATATAATTTTTACAGGTAATTATTAGCTTTTTTAATATTTCTGAATAGTGTTTTATAAAGTGTAATGTATGTATATTAAGCATGAAAAGTGTTGTTAATTTAGCATTTATAGTAACAGAGATAATATAAAAAAATGAATTTCACTAAATTTTTTTCAGGTCTGGTGTACTTTCCCTTAAGGACGCTATGGTTATTACTGAGTATTTTGACCATGTGACAGTCGTCAATTGTTGGTATAAAGAATATAAAATGGAGGTGGTAAAGTATGAGGTTAGAGTTGTTCTAAAGCACTACTTAAAAGAAAATTATTAAATTTCTGCCGCGACTCAAATCATATGTGAAGTTGAGTGTGAAGGTAACGTTAGTGAGCGTGTGACACAACGATTGTTCCAGCGCTTTAATAATGAAGAAGGAGATAGAAAAGATTTAAAGCGTCCTGCAAGTTCTTAAGTATTATATATTGAGAATACACTAGTGTTTGATGTGTAGACAATTATTTGCAATAAGGATTCTAAATTTAATTTCCATTTACCTCAAAAACTCATTTTTATAACTTATCGTCCACACCTGTGGAGTAACGGTCAGCGCGTCTGGCCGCGAAACCAGGTAGTCCGGATTCGATTCCCGGTCGAGGCAAGTTACCTGGTTGAGGTTTTTTTCGGGGGTTTTCCCTCAACCCAATATGAGCAAATGCTGGGTAATTTTCGGTGCTGGACCCCGGACTCATTTCACCGGCATTACCACCTTCATCTCATTCAGACGCTAAATAACCTGAGATGTTGATAAAGCGTCGTAAAATAACCTACTAAAATAAAAAATAAAAAATATAACTTATCTCCCTTTACCCAAACACGATCGATTTATTTTATTTTATTGATTATTTTACGACGCTGTATCAACATCTAGGTTATTTAGCGTCTGAATGAAATGAAGGTGTTAATGCCGGTGAAATGAGTCCGGGGTCCAGCACCGAAAGTTACCCAGTATTTGCTCGTATTGGGTTGAGGGAAAACCCCGGAAAAAACCTCAATCAGGTAACTTGTCCCGACCGGGATTCCAACCCGAGCCACCTGGTTTCGCGGCCAGGCGCGCTGACCGTTACTCCACAGGTGTGGATAAACACGATCGAAGTAGCCTACTAGTTGATACAGCGTCGTTAAATAACTAACTATAAAAAAGGTATTGTTGAACTTTACCTCTCTGTATAATTTGAAATGATTTTGTTCTGTTCACTGTATCGAAAGCTTTTCTAGTCACTAGAGAATATCAAACATTTTTATAAAAAAAAAAAGATAAACATCCGCATATTGCTATTAGATTGATTTCCATGAAGTAAGGTACATGCATTAAATCCATTAGCACAGCTGTCAGTTAAGATCATCTACCTCGGAAACTACGCAATAAATAAATTAAAAACGGATCCGCATTCAAACTTATTTGCAGTGAAATGTAACTAATAAAGGCTTAAAATGTATTATCCTATTTTAACCTATCATTGAAACATGAACGGCTCTAAATAGCACATAACTCAACTTTTATACGAATGTGAGCGTTGTCATGACTACGGGCTTCAATTCCACACGCTTCTGAAGAGCATAGCATTCCGGGAAAATTGGGAATTTCAATGAAAAATTGTTTTTCAGTAATATTAATTTATTATTAATGTAAGGCATAGATAATACTCCACATTTAAATATTCCAATGTTCTGTTTTCAAAAGGAAAATATTTTATAAGTTTTATAGGCATTGAATCTAAGCGGTCTTGGCTAAGTAATAATCATAGGTAGGAACCGGATTTTTATGTAATATAAAGGTGTGAAATATGCACATATTTATGTAAGGAAAATAAGCTGAATATGTACCAAAATATGTAAAATCATGAAAATATTTAATATCAATATCTGGCAGGTATAGGATAGGTAAGACTCTCCAGTTGTGACTTCACAGAGCACCCGACTTTTTTACCGCACACTTGACACATTACTATTTTTCCATCTGCAGTGAAAGCTTCGTCCATTGCAATCCATGATTTTATTTTTTTCGTTAGGATTGAAGATACAGGAGCCATTTTAGTTAATTAAAAGCAATAGATAAACTTACTTGCACTTTATAGGTACTGTAAGTACTAAAACTAGAGAACTGAGTGAAATGAATGACACAACAGTACTGCAAGCACTGTTTCGTTTTACTGGATTAGGAGAAGATAAGAGGAGATGTAGGACTCATGCATTTTAGCTGCTCCCTGTAAGAAACAAGTGCCTACTAAAACCTCAAACTATAGGCATTTACAAACTGTTGTTTGAAAAGTGACATTTCTGTCTCATTCAGAAGGGTAGGATTATTCCAACCGAGAATCATACTTTCTAATTGCTCGGAAAATCCCATTTCCATATAGGTCTACTAAATTTAAAATAAAGAGGTCAAGCAATAACCTGAAAGTCTCATGTCAGACTTGACATGGGTTTTCCCTGGAAGAATTAGGAAGAGGGTGGGTAAGGTTTCAAATTGCATGGGAAAGGCTTGTTAAGACGTGTGCAGAACAATAATTATAGTTCAATATAAATCATGTCATCCTCGTCCCATCCACCGCATGAAGGCAACGCTAATTTCTGAGTGATTTTTACAATACAAGGTAGTTGTATGAGAAAGGTTGCCTTTTGTTCACTCATATTTACAGTGGGCGGTATGGGGTGAGTGCCTCTATTACTTCCTGAACTAAGGACGTTATGTTCGGCCCGAAATATATCCTTTCTGGGGTAGGGAAAAAGGCTTTTTAAATATGTGTATTTCAAATTGTAAATACCCCAGCAGAAGTTTTTTTTTTTCCTTTCAGAAAAGTAAAAATGAATAAAACTCCTAAATATGTAGATTTATGTAATACCAAGCCATAATATGTAATGTGGGATAAATATGTAAAAATATGTAGTATAAAATTTTAATATATTAATAGTAATTACAAGATTCGCAAAGATTTGTTATTGATGTACGGTTAGGTTGAAAGGAATATGATATGTAATTACATAAAAATCGGTCCCTAGTCATAGGTACTGTTTAATTGTATCCTGTTTTTGTTATTACAAGTTCTGTTAATAAAGATTACTATTCAATATTAATCAAAATTATATTTTGAAATTAGGGATTTTTAATTGAAATCTAGGTAAAAAAACTGGAGGTATTTTAGAGATTTTCAGTCTAAACAGGTTGTCAACACTGATCAGTAGGCCGTTTTTAGTATTGTTGAGATTCTGTTTTTGTTGTCGTGTGTTGTAGGTGACTTGTGTTTATGTAAATAAATATTACTTATTTCGTAGATTGTCTTTTTTTTTTCTCTGTACATGGTTACCAATATCATATTCATATGTCTTATTAATAATAGTTTAAGAATATAAAATAGGATTTATAATAAAATTACAACGTGACAATTGAATTATTGCGAAACATGTAAAAAGTGTACTGCGTAGATACGTGTCACCATGGGTACCGATTTTATTTACTAGTCGATTGGCATTAGAGTGCCTGTTTTTGTAATTAATTACTTAATGGACTTGCTTTGTCAGTTTTACATTGTATAAATGGGAAGAATTATTAATATTTTAAATAAATTGGCTGATGGGTAATAAATGATTGATTAATAAATTTAATATAATTATTAAAAAGTACGATATTAAACATAAATAAATTTAATGGACGTGACTGTTTACTTATCAGAAACAATAGACAGATGATGAAAATTGTCTTCCCTTTCATATTATGATGGGGTGGCTTCCACAGAATCGTTTATATTAAATTACGTTTTCTACTTATTTTTAATGGAGCAGCTATGGGCAATATTCAAATATCAGGATATTTTTCAATTTATTTCAAACTTTGCTAAATGATAAGAGTTATATAAAAGTGAGAAAAGCACGAATCCATTAATAAGGTATAGAGGTTTATTTGTACGAAAAGCATGTAATATAAAATTCAAATAGAGTGACCTTTTTTTCTTAAAAGCTATGCAGAGGTGCAAGAGGTGCAGGGACTAGCCACACAAGGAAGTGTTCGGCGAATTGATATCATTGCCATTAAGAACAACTCGGCATACATATTCGATCCCACCATCAGATTTGAAACACATGCAGATCAACCGTATGAGGTGGACAGTGAAAAGAAACGGATCTATGAACCAACAACCCCGTTCTATATAGATAAATATATATATATATATATATATATATCATAACGAGTGCACCTCAGCACATGTGTGGACTTCGGTCCTACGTTCATAGACATCTATGACGTAGTACAGAGGGCGGCCACTAGAGGGAACCCAAGAGTTGGAGCTTAATCTGAGACGATTCTGTTCGACGCCGGGGTGGTATCCGGTGTGGCTTAGTGGATAAAGCATCAGCACGTAGAGCTGAAAACCCGGGTTCAAATCCCGGCGCCGGAGAGAATTTTTCTCCGTTCCATTACTCTTTCATCGTAGATAAATATAGCTTTCCCACATTGATGTAATAGGTGGGAGCACGAGGTACCATACCCTCCTTCTTTGCCAACAAATGTAAAAACCTGGGGCTAACACACAGCATTGTGAAGGAAATAGCCATTAGTGCCCTCAAATGATCGGTTCAGATTTTGAGAAATCATTTGTATGGGAGTGATAATAGAAATTTCAAGTTATCTTAACAGATGGCTGTTAATTGGTTTAGATATCAATCCCAATAAATCCGTAGCTACTATTATTTTTCTAGCGGTATATCTGATATTTTTGCCCCCTTAACTGTAAATGAGCACAAACGCTACTTAAGTGTAAATATTTCTGACATTTTGTATATTCGAGTCCCTAACCGTTTCAAATGTGTATCATTTTACCTTTTAGGCGTATTTCCAAATTATATGTTGTTGTTATTTATTGTTAATAAAATAACATTGACAGAAATAGAATCTTAGTTCTTCCCTGAAGGAGTAAAAAACTCCTGCTCAGGGAGATATCTAAACACAAAGATAAACACAAAGATGATTTTTTGACACAAACTGGGTCAAGAAAAAAAATACAGGAATAAATTAAATTTAAAAATACAATTTCAATTTTAACAATTTAAGTCATACACGTACATATACATATTAAATCAATATATATTCTTTAAAAATTAAATCCCTAACGCTATTTTTGAAATTCCTGATACTAAAATTTTCCAAATTTGGGTATTTATCAATTATTTTATTGTATAACCTTGGACTAAAGTAGGTACCATGACTCAGAGCTGTGCTTGTGAAACACTTTGGTTCCTCTAGTCGTATAAAATCGGATCTTTTAGTTCCATATTTATGATGATACAATTTGAATTTATTACGGTTTTTATGTATGAAGATTAATAAGGCAATATAATATGTAATACGCTTTGTCAAATCTGGCAACCTTTTCATAAGGGAAGCTAAATTTATTTATTATTAGATCGTGATGTTTCGACCGAATTTTAAGAATTAAATTACATTTTTATATTGAAAAATATAACAGTATAGCCTACTAACGTTAAAACCCATGTCTTTGAGAATGAAGTGCGATGTTATGTTTAAATAGTAAAGCCCATGTTCTTGACAAAGAAATGCTGTTTTTTTTTGTATTGAAAACAAGTCTAGACCTATTAATGTTAAAGCCATGCATGTCGTTGAGAATTAAATGGCGTTTTTATGTTGAAATAAGCGTTACCAAAGAAACCGATGAAACAGTTGAAAGCAGTAGAGTTTTGTTTAATACAATGTGTCTCTAAGAAACGTTAACATTTATATGGGTAGCGATCCACACTTATATACACCTACTTCAAAATTTCTCAATTTGTTCACACCATCGTGTTCAACACATACTTAATCTAATACGTTCCCTTCCACCCTGTAGGCCTACATCGTGTAAAAGTACCTTTACAGTAGAGTTGCGGTACAGAAAAACAGATTTTATTTCTAAACAAGCATATTATGTTGTCTGTTAGATCTTTACTAGGCCTACGTAGATCTGCTAGTTTCTGCTAATAATTGTTACCAGTTTGTCATGCCTCTGCTGATATTCCTTTGGAAGAAAACTCTCGAAGTCTGGACTTAAAAGTTGAATACTTGCGGGTGTTTCCCAGTATTTTCTTTACTATAATTTGTGTTATTTTTTTTTATAATTGAATCGGTCATTTGTAAAACCACATGAATCACAGAAAATAAGTTTAGAGAAAAATAGAAAAAAACTACCTATAAGTTAGTTAATAGATTTTCTGTTACATCTGTGAAATTTTTATAGGAGGACCATAAATTAGTATGTATGATTACAAAAGCATTGTAGCTAATCTTAATTATTTCATTTCATATGACCTTAAAATATTTTTTTAAGTTCTTGGACTCGTGTTGTTTTAACAAGTACCAATAATAACAACTCCAGTATCCTGACAAAATATGGAATGTATTGTTTGTTGTAGTGTGAAATACATTATCATACAGGTTTCAATTAATTTATGTTGTTACTAGTGGCTTGTGCAGCAAATGCTGCAAACTAAGTTCATTAGACGTCCAAACAAACATTTTTCAGATTTATTTTCAATGAAGAATACCAGACATTCTGAAAGTTGTTTCCATAATAATGAAAGATACTCCCTCTGAATGGCTTTTTTTTATGCCAAATACTTTTTCTTCAACCTATCCACCTTCAGTTCTTGAGTTTCAACGCGAAAACGCAAGTAACAATGTCAGGACGATCAGTGGGGTTTTCATGTGAGAGTAAAGCAATAGCTATTTCAGGTCATTGTGGATTGTAGGTGAAAGTTAAAGTCAGGTTTGCTATGCTTTCGAACAATAGACATAGCATCTTGGTATAGCTGCTGCATGTTCCGTGAACTACCTTGAAATGTAGAGGGTAAAATCATTTTATCCTGCTAAGAGATCTTGCTGAAATGATCGGGAGACTACAAAATGTTGTAGGTCTCTTATTTGATCAGTAAGTAATAGCTTTTGGTCTTTCCTTAGAAACTGTAATTTTTGCGCTCTCTCGAGCCAATACTGAAGAGAATGACGCATATAAATATCTACACCTTACCCCCATTGAATATATGAAAAAGACCCAACCCCACTTGATTAATAACTATAAAAATATTTGATTTTTAATAACAATGTTATTATCTTACGTAAGTTTTACAGCTTTCAGTTACATATACCATATATTATAAACTCGCCACTCAGCAAATTATAGAAATGAAGATCTAATTTAAGATATTCTCTACATCTACTTATATAACCCCAAAACGTTTCACTTTCATATCATCAATATAGCATTAATATGTATAATTAATGAAAAATAGTCACAGCATGGCATTAACTATAATAATATTTCATTTCTAATGGTAATAATGTCATCAGACCACCTCAAGTTTTGCAGTTTTTAATATCCAATACACAGCTGTACTCAGAAAATTACACACCACAGAATCAGACCTGTAAATTATTTTTAGTAAGTCTTGAAGTTTTTAATAACCAATTCAATTTGAGCTCTAAATATGTCAAAATTCTTGCAGATCATGGCCTTCGTATAATATTGTTTACTGTAGTGTGTGTTTTGTTTTATTCTGAAATGCAATTATTTCTCAAAACTGACGACAGATGGATTTTCGAAAATAGGAAAATTATGTAGAAAAACTGAAATTTCACTGAAAACTACTATTGTTCTGAAAAACTTTGGGTTCCAAGCTGCAAAATGAGGGGTAATTTATTAAAATCCGTTCAGTCATTTTCCCGCAATTTTCATTACCAGTTCTAATTATACATAAAGATTTTTATGTCACATTCAAAATGATCCATATCATTCACAAATTCAAAATATCATATCCGACTTAAAAAAAAAGTTATTCGAGAGTAATTATTAATTTTCATACCAGTGTGTCACATGTTTCATGGCAATGTATGAGTACACACCTATCTTTAGTTCACAATAAGAAAATAACATAAATTGTATATTATACCTAAAAAAAAAGACGTGTTTCTTGTTTTGTTATCTCTCTTCGAGGACTTTTTCTCTTTATATCATGCACTTCTACAAGTCCTTGAAGGTACACAGATACACATCTTGTTCATTTTTGCTTTCAAATGACGTAGTTTTATTAAAAATGTCTATTCTATCTGGTATAGGTACTTTCATAGAACACTGTTGATTATTTTTTCTTCTACAGAACTCTTGGAACTACACTCACCTTGACAACGAAGTGCATGATAGTAAATGCGTCATGGCTGCAATATGGCATTAAGCATTAAAACCACATGAGTCCAGGACTGATGTGGTTTTGAAAGAACTCAATATTTTAAGATTTTATAGAATGCTTAGTAATGATCGGACTCATGTTGTTTTAACTGGAAATAATGCGTCTACCCATAGTCCTTCCTATAGTACCGGTGACTCATTTTCGTAAAAATATGGACTCATGTGGTTTTACAAATGAGCGATTCAATTGTCACTGTTACTACTAAATTAAGGCGTCCATTTCACCCGGCCAGCCAACCTGGCACATTCTTCCCATACTGCGCTAACCCAGGCATTGAACAGCAGACAGACGATGTCCAGGGCCACTGTCACCTGTCGCGTGGCAACTCGATGGTGTCACGTGACCATTACAACTTCCCGTTGCAATTATCGCGCCAAGAACAAGCGAAGGTCTTCATGTGACGTTATCATTGGGACGAGCTGGACATGCTGTGATGCACAGTTACTGCGTGGGAATTGTTAATAATAGTCATTCACTTTGTTTTTCGTCGTTTTTGGGACACTGATTTTTTTGCATGTATGAGGGAGAGTCAAAAAGTAACCTTAATAATTGCTTTATTAATTGAATATATACATAGTGGCAAAAAAAAAAAAAAAACCGGACCGATCCTTGTAGCTGATTTCAGAGCCTTGTTCACTCCAGAGCAAGATAGACTGGTAACTAAGACTTTCGTGCAAATCTAGTCTTTCAGGTGAAGCTCCCTGTAAAGTAGATTTGTATAATTTCAAGGGAAAAATTGTTCCGGGGCCGGGTATCGATTCCCTTGAAATTATTCAAATCTGCTTTACAGGGAGCTTCACCTGAAAGACTAGATTTGCATAATATATACGTCATTGTGTACGTTAACAGAAAACCACAATTCCAAGTCACACAGAGATTGTGTGCACTCGATGTGGGTCTCTGGTGTTTCGTCAGCCCACGCGAGTTGTGTGGATATAAAGGGAAAAGTTGAGACGGTGTCGGGTGGAGTTCCCGGGTAGCTCAGTTGGGAGAGCGCTGGTACGTTCAACCAGAGGTCCCGGGATCGATACCCGGCCCAGGAACAATTTTTCCCTTGAAATTATTCAAGACTTTCTTGGTTCGAATCCTGTCTGTGAAGGAAACTTTTGTTTGTTCCTTAATCAAATTTATTCCCAATACTTTTCGATTGCAGCAATATTTTGCTATTTAATTGACTTATTATTCCCGGAACATGAATTTTACCAGCAATCAAAAAGTATTGCGAATAAATTTGAATAAGGAACCAAAAACGTTGATTGATTGATTGTTTATTCTATACATGGCCATATACATGGATGTACACGTCAGTTACATAATAAATAAAAAACACAATAAAATTAAAAACACTACAAGTTAAAATACATTTAAAATTAATGATATAATCAAGTAGTATTGCATATAGACCAACCGTGGCGAAAATGCGACTCACGAGCACATTGTGGCTCGCAGTGCATTTCCCTTGCTTCCTACCTACAACCCCCACCCTCTCACTCACTGGAGTCAAACTCCGTTCCATGTATATTTGTCTCTGACCTGCGAGTAGCGTATCGTCGCAATGTCTCTTTCGAAACCATGTACCTCTATAAAACGAAAGTTTCAAGTAGGATGGGAGGACGCATTTTTTGCTGACAATATGATGACAATATTAAATGTATGATTTGTTCACAAATATTACTAGGAAAGCGGTTGTATAACATAAAACGGCATTATAAGTTACTGCATGTTGCTGATGAAACATTAAAAGGTTAAGTGTTGTTATTATTATTATTATTATTATTATTATTATTATTATTATTATTATTATTATTATTATTATTATTATTATTATTATCTCTGTACGTCGATCCTTTTTCAGCAGATGTACGAATAATGCGGTTAAATCTTCAATTTAAACTCACATATTTACAATGTGATGTTAAATGAAAGCTAGATGTAAGGACTTGGCAATTGTTGAACTTTTCAAATTTTTGAAAAAATAAATATTTGAAGCTTCGTTCTTTCGCTTGCTCTGTTGAAGCCATGTTCGCTACAACTTATGTTTGTGAAAAATTATTTCCAACAATGAAAATAGTAAAAATCAAATTTAGATCACGACTGACAGACAAATACCTTCGTGATCAACTACGACTGGCAGTAAGTGACATAATTCCTGATTTTGAAACTCTGCCGCAGACACATTCTGAAGACAATTAATTTTTGGTTGTGATAACGTGGCCTATGTTTTACTGTTTATTTCTTCTTCGTTACACGTACTAAACATTAGTTTGTAGCCTTGTACTGTATATAATTTTATTTAAGTGCTTGACGTAAGGAAAATGAAAAACCGTTTGCTTCACTTCCCCTTCGGGTGTCCGCCTCCCTCCATAGGTGCCATGCACGTTGGAGCTTACACAGTGGCTCGGCGCACGATAGCATTTTCGCCACGGCTGATATAGACTATCATAACTTGTGAGTTAAGAATTCTTTTACAGTTAAAATCTGTTTAACTTTCACTTTAAATTTTGCACAAGGTAAAGATTGTATCTGCAATGTTAATTTATTAAAAAACACAATGCCAGTATATGCAGGCGATTTTTCATATTTCACAAGTCTATGATTTTTTATTGAGAACAGATGTGCACTTCGTGTATTATAATTATGATAATCTAAATTCTTATTGTATTTATTCTCATTCTGTTTCAAGAAAATTAGGCATTTGTAAATATAAATGGATGGAAATATTTAAAATTTTATATTGTTTAAAATAAGGTTTGCATGAGTCATAACTCTTTAATTTAAAAATGGATCGTATAGTTATTTTTTTTTCGCAATAAATATTCTATTAACATTTATAGTCTCCTACCTAGGCGGGATTCGAACCACGAGGGTCTTAGTTACCAGTCTATCGTGCTTTGGAGTGAACAAGGCTCTGAAATAGCTACAAGAGTCGATCCGGGTTTTTTTTGCCACTACTGTACATATTCAATTAATAAAACAATTATTAAGGTTACTTTTTGACTCTCCCTCGTACGTACAACGCAAATGAAAAGTTATTTCCATTTCATTCAGTAGTAGCTTATGTAATATTTTGTTGTCTATTTTTATTCTTAGTGGTAAATGACTTTCTCGTTTGCGTATGAACTCCTAAGTTCTGATTATGTTCAGTAGTTAGGAGAAACAGCTGCTCCAACGAGTTCACAGACATATGACAGTCAGTAACAAACAAAAACTGCGAATACAAAAGTACTTTTAGGTACATTTATTGTCAAAAGTCTATGAATTTGGTATTCCCAAGAAACTAGTTCGATTAATTAAAATGTGTCACAGTGAAACGTACAGCAGAGTTCGTATAGGTTAGTTTCTGTCAGATGCGTTTCCAATTCACTGTGGGCTAAAGCAAGGAGATGCACTATCACCTTTACTTTTCAACTTCGCTCTAGAATATGCCATTAGGAAAGTCCCAAGATAACAGAGAGGGTTTGGAATTGAACGGGTTACATCAGCTGCTTGTCTATGCGGATGACGTGAATATGTTAGGGGAAAATCCACAAACGATTAGGGAAAACACGGGAATTTTACTGGAAGCAAGTAAAGAGATAGGTTTGGAAGTAAATCCCGAAAAGACAAAGTAACTTATATGATTATGTCTCGTGACGAGAATATTGTACGAAATGGAAATATAAAAATTGAAAATTTATCTTTTGAAGAGGTGGAGAAGTTCAAATATCTTGGAGCAACAGTAACAAATATAAATGATACTCGGGTGGAAATTAAACACAGAATAAATATGGGAAATGCCTGTTATTATTCGGTTGAGAAGCTTTTATCATCCAATCTGCTGTCAAAAAATGTGAAAGTTACAATTTATAAAACAGTTATATTACCGGTTATTCTTTATGGTTGTGAAACTTGGACTCTCAGTTTGAGAGAGGAACATAGGTTAAGATTGTTTGAGAATAAGGTGCTTAGGAAAATATTTGGGGCTAAGAGGGATGAAGTTACAGGAGAATGGAGAAAGTTACACAACACAGAACTGCACGCATTGTATTCTTCACCTGACATAATTAGGAAAATTAAATCCAGACGTTTGAGATGGGCAGGGCATGTAGCACGTATGGGCGAATCCAGAAATGCATATAGAGTGTTAGTTGGGAGGCCGGAGGGAAAAAGACCTTTAGGGAGGCCGAGACGTAGATGGGAAGATAATATTAAAATGGATTAGAGGGAGGTGGGATATGATGATAGAGACTGGATTAATATTGCACAGGATAGGGACCGATGGCGGGCTTATGTGAGGGCGATAATGAACCTCCGGGTTCCTTAAAAGCCAGTAAGTAAGTAAAGTAAGTAAGTCTATGAAAACCCAATTCTGATCAGAGGGAACCAAGACATGAGGTGATGTCCGGGACGATTTGTAGAGACCGGCGATCCAACTCAACGACAGTTGGGATTGACGCCGGACCCGTCGGACGCGATGCTAATTGAGCTTCTGCTTGGGGGGAGTGGAACAAAAGCCGTCACCCCACCCCGAAAGAGGGGCGACTCTCAATTCTGCGCTATCTCAAAAAGTTTCACGTGTGGTTAGCCACAACCACTGTGAGGATGGAGGAAGCTTCCATAATTACTAGCTCGTTCCACCAAGTGCGTGAGTATCCGTCCGTCCATATTCATGAAACAGCTTTACTCCAGAACCTTTGTTTGATTTGCCTTCATTTTACACTCTTTGTCACAAAAGTGAGATCCATCAAAAAGACATTTCTTTCATCTGTGTGAACATTTGAAGCGGTGTGACAATTACATCTTGCCGTTTTTCATTACGATAACCATTATCAACCACTAGTGGCCCATGGACTGTAATTTCCAGTTACACGAACTGTAAAAAATTATGTAATCCTAATTCTGTAAAAACAAATAATTTTGGGATTTATACGGAAAGGTATTCCTATGACACAAAAACGAATCTGTACGTCTATTGAACGCATTTTGTTCATATTCAGTATCTACGAGTCAATCTATCAGGGAATGATGTACATGAAATATAATAATTTTAGTACTAGTCTGTGTGTACAGCGATTTCTACTAAACTATTGGACGGATTTTGTTCATATTCAGTATCTACGAGTCAATCTATCAGGGAATGATGTACACGAAATATAATAATTTTAGTACTAGTCTGTCTGTGTACAGCGATTTCTACTAAACTATTGGACGGATTTTGTTCATATTCAGTATCTACGAGTCAATTTATCAGGGAATGATGTACATGAAATATAATAATTTTAGTACTAGTCTGTCTGTGTACAGCGATTTCTACTAAACTATTGGACGGATTTTGTTCCCATTCAGTATCTACGAGTCAATTTATCAGGGAATGATGTACATGAGATATAATAATTTTAGTACTAGTCTGTCTGTGTACAGCGATTTCTACTAAACTGTTGGACGGATTTTGTTCATATTCAGTATCTACGAGTCAATTTATCAGGGAATGATGTACATGAAATATAATAATTTTAGTACTAGTCTGTCTGTGTACAGCGATTTCTACTAAACTATTGGACGGATTTTGTTCATAATCAGTATCTACGAGTCAATTATCAGGGAATGATGTACATGAAATATAATAATTTTAGTACTAGTCTGTCTGTGTACAGCGATTTCTACTAAACTATTGGACGGATTTTGTTCATATTCAGTATCTACGAGTCAATTTATCAGGGAATGATGTACATGAAATATAATAATTTTAGTACTAGTCTGTCTGTGTACAGCGATTTCTACTAAACTATTGGACGGATTTTGTTCATATTCAGTATCTACGAGTCAATTTATCAGGGAATGATGTACATGAAATATAATAATTTTAGTACTAGTCTGTCTGTGTACAGCGATTTCTACTAAACTATTGGACGGATTTTGTTCATATTCAGTATCTACGAGTCAATTATCAGGGAATGATGTACATGAAATATAATAATTTTAGTACTAGTCTGTCTGTGTACAGCGATTTCTATTAAACCATTGAACGGTTTTTTATTTTCATATTGATTGTCTAGGAGTAAATTTGTGTGGGAATGATGCACGTTAAATATAATAATAATTATAATAACAATAGCATTAAAAGCTGTATTATGATTCCGAATATGACAAATTAATGATAAAAGTACAAAATTTATAATAAGAAAGCATGTGTCAACTTCGTGCCGCACATTTATCCATTAACGGAGTGTTTTCAATTCCCGAATGATGTCCGTTTTTGGGGAGATTCAGTTTTCTAATGAAGTTTTGCCGACCTATCTGTATTTACAGCGAGAAAATGTGTGCAAATTAGATTGCGCTGTTTATTTATACAAGTACAGTAGATGTTCAGTCGAAGGTCTGAATGTCGGGCGGGGTAACCTTGTTAGTACGTAGTTGCCCCGACTCATATTCGTACAGCACGAGTCGTAAAGTCACCGTCGTGGCTGATAGCGTATTGTTTTCTTTTGCACGATATTGCACAAAATGGGTAATTTAAAACGCAACAAGAAGCGTTAAAACTTGCAATGTTAGAATCAAATTAGCTATTGTGATTGCACTGCCGCCTGAAGTTCTTCCAGTGCATGGCATTTGTTTTAGTTTCTACTAAACGTAACGTGTAATGTTGTAAGGAGTATTGCACATGGTTTCCATGGTTACAGCTAATGAAATCTGTACTGGGAATGAAGTTAATTTCATGCTAATTGCACTAATATAATTCACATTCATTTTTTTTACTTCTACTGTCTTCTTTTTTTTTTCTTTTTTTTTCCCCTATTAAATACTTTTCTCTTTCTTTCCATATCATTATGAATTCGGGAAGTAAGTTTTGGAACCTTGTACAGGGAGGAAACTGTCTTTAGAGTAGCGGTGGCGAAAATGTAATCGTGCGCCGAGCCACTGTGTAACCTGCAAAGTGCATAGCACCTATGGAGGGAGGCGGACACCCGAAGGGGAAGTGAAGAAACTGTCTGACTTATTAACGGATTTTCATTTTCCTTACGTCAAGTACTTAAATATAATTTTATACAGTACAAGGCTACAAACTAATGTTTAGTACGTGTAACGAAGAAAGAAATGAACAATATCACAACCTAAAATTAACTGTCTTCAGAATGTCTCCGCGACAAAGTTTCAAAATCAGGAATTATGTCACTTACTGCCAGTCGTAGTTGATCACGAAGGTATTTGTCTGTCAGTCGTGATCTAAATTTGGTTTTTACTATTTTAATTGTTGAAAATAATTTTTCACAAACGTACGATGTAGCGAACATGGCTTCAACAGAGCAAGCGAAACAACGAAGCTTCGGATATTTATTTTTTGGCAAAGATTTGAAAGTTCAACATTTGTCAAGTCCTTACATCTAGCTTTTATTTGACATCACATTGTAAATCAGTGAGTTCAAATTGAAGAGCTAACCGCATTATTCGCACATCTGCTGAAAAAGGGTCGACGTACAGAGATGATGATGATGATGATGATGATGATGATGATGATGATGATGATGATAACAACAATAACACTTAACCTTTTAATGTTTCATCAGTAACATGTAGTATAATGCTGTTTTATGTTATACAACCGTTTTCCTCGTAATACTTGTGAACAAATCATACATTTAATATTCTCATCATATTGACAGCAAAGAAATGCGTCCTCCCATCCTACTTGGAACTTTCGTACATGATTTCGAGAGAGACATATGCCACTCGCAGGTCAGAGACAAATACAAAAGGTTCGTTCCAACAACAGTCAGGAACCGTCCGTAACCATCGTGAGCATGCGCAGTACAGAAAAAGCGTTCCAACAAACTCCGAACCAGTCCTGAACCGGAAACATGTACTGCAGTCGGGCGTTCCAACAAGCTTTTGACACGGGTTCGGAACGGTCAGAAATAGTCCGCGGATTGAGGCATGTACGGAAGAGTACGAGAGACGCGCATGCGCATAAGCTCACCAACGTCTCCTAGATACTGAAGAAAGACATGATCGACTGTTCACATCAATGAGGTTAAAGATGAAAAGTGACAGTTCAGACGAATAATAAAACTAGAGATTTAATTTAAATTTTCGCCAAAAGGAAAGGGAATGGAAATTATTTGGGTATTGAAACAGTTAATTACAATTTCAACATGCAGCTTTGATTAAAAGTATAATAAATAACTTACATACATTAATAATTAAAAAAAGAACTATTTTTAGATGAGAGTCCCCCAGTACACGACATTGAATTATCGGAATTCTTGCCTTCCATATTTTTTTTCATCTTTTTATAGAAAATGATCGAAATTCTATTCTCTGCAATTAGAATTAGCTGCGAAACGACAATAATTAAGCATCCCGTTCTTAGCAAAGATGATCACAGCTATAGCATCTCTGGATTTAGTACATAACGATCCGCGAAAGCGTTCCAACAGCGTCCAGTCCAGTTTCAATCCCATAGCAGATGCTCGACTAGCGCATGCGCATAAGATGGTACAGGAACCGTACATGAACTGATCCATGAACCGCTTGTTGGAACGAACCTAAATGGAACGGAGTTTGACTCCAGTGAGTGAGAGGGTGGGGGTTGGCGGAGGTTAGAAGGAAGCGAAATGCACAGCTATCACTGCGAGCCACAATGTCTCGCGAGTCACGTTCTCGCCACGGCTGCTTCAGAGTAAAGACCTGAGGGCAGACTTCCGTATAGATTCGTTAATACTCGTAATACTGAACAAGAATCGCGAATTATTCTGAATAATTGGTACGCATTAAGGCGTTAGAGGACCATCCATTACGTCATTGCCATTGTCAGTGGGGAAGAGGTAGCGAAAACACATCCTTGCAAGATTGAGAAAAACTGAATATGCAATAATAATAATAATAATAATAATAATAATAATAATAATAATAATAATAATAATAATAATAATAATTTTTTATTTGAACATAATAATGGTACACTTTTGGTTGGCACTCCGTATGAAGCAAAAGCTTGTGGCCGGGAGTGAAGTTTACATTAAATAATTAAAAACTAATATTACAAGCTTAAGCCTAGACTAAAATAATTAATTATTTAATTTTGGTAATCAAATATATGTGTTCCACGGAGGCAATATGGAATTCGGCCGACATTACGTGACGCTCTTGGAAATGATTTTAATTGTACAAATGCAGTTCTGAGATACAGAGTGATTTATATAGAACTGACACATTTCTTTCATTAATTGTTTCAAAACGAATTGTGCTAGCGACAACTTATTATACCTAAAATGTAGAGGAATTTTGGGAGATTATTTACCTCTATAGCAAATGTTGTCCGGCGTTGTCAAATCCGGAGATCTCGGTGGTCACAGGTTCCTGGAAATTATTCAGTGGTCACATAACCGGATAAATGGAACCATGCTTCATCTGTGAACCATGTGATGGACAATATGGCAGGATTTTGCACAATGAACGTCTGAAACCAACAGCAGAATGTTCTGGAGTTTCGATTCCTTGCCACTAGATGCGCAGATGTTTATGTTTTATTCCTATAGTTGGCAGCTGTTTTCGACATTTTGTATCAACGTGAAAATGCAGTACACATTAAATCAACGACTCTTCCTTGTGAAGCAATACTGGATTACGAATTCAATTACAGCTACTCAAAGGGCATACCAGAGAGAATTTGGTGTTCGCAATCCTCCCAAAAGAAACACAATACTGGGACTGGTAAACAAATATTGGAAACAACTGGATCTCTGGTGAGTGAAAAGGACAAGCATCGTTAATCTAGGCTTCCCACGGTTGATGTTGACGTAAGAGCACGACTGGAGCAGTCACCCAAAAAATCATCAAGACGATTGTCGCAGGAGACAGGGTACACCTACTCAATGTGTCAGAGAGCCTAAAGCCATATAGGGTTACGGTTGTTCATCAGCTACAGGAACCAGATAAGGATAAAAGATTGAATTATTGTCGTTGGTTTCAGACGTTCATTGTGCAAAATCCTGCCATATTGTCCATCACATGGTTCACAGATGAAGCATGATTCCATTTATCCGGTTATGTGACGACCGAATAATTTCCAGGAACCTGTGGCCACCGAGATCTCCGGATTTGACAATGCCGGACAACATTTGCTATAGAGGTAAATAATCTCCCAAAATTCCTCTACATTTTAGGTATAATAAGTTGTCGCTAGCACAATTCGTTTTGAAACAATTAATGAAAGAAATGTGTCAGTTCTATATAAATCACTCTGTATTTATCAAATACAGGATTGGATAAGGTGATTTAGTTTTTTATTGATCCGTTTTACTTATCCTCCGGACCCTTTACATCCGGAGGTTACATTTGTTGTTTTATATTTGATTTTACATTGTTGATATTTCGGACTCTATACATCCGAATATTTTATAAAATTTTATAGTTTGAAAATGTGATTCACAAGTTATCTCTGGTTTGTTTATTTGTTCGTGTTGAATACCACCTAGTGTGGTAGAACTGCTCACTTTTATGATTCTGTAGAAATCACCTTATGTATACTGCATTTGTGTGCCTCGTTTTATCGTGACAACGCTTTTTAGTTCTTTTAGCACTGATTATTATATTATTTATGTACTTGTTATATTAAGAATTTTAGATAAGGGCGCAAATAGCCATAGTAGCCGACGCGCCCTTCTTAAACCCTACTACTACTACTATATGTGTTCACAAGTAAAGTATAGGGGCCGTATTCACAGACATTTTTAGTGCGGGTTTCCGGTGGATGACCAGCGTTTTTCGTATTCATAAACTAGTGTTAGCGATAGGATATGATTTGAATTCTGTACAAATAACCAGTGGTTAGCCGGGGCTAGCTTAGTACGCTCGTAGCGCGTGCTGCGAAATGTTTATGAATAGCACCCTAGAGTATTAAAATAATAATACAGAAATAATAATATAAGAAATACAATGAAATTATATCAGGTAAAACACAGAAGATTTGGTTAAGTAGAGAGTACAAGGGGCGATGGCCCCTTTAAACAGTAATAAAATAAAATGAAAAAAAGTATTAAACAATACAATTGTGAAATAAATACAAAATATTATGCAATAATATAATGGAGTAATATATTATATACATAGATGATATTTTAGTTCTATTTGATTTATTGAATTTTGAAAGATTCATAAGATAAAATAAAATAAAATATTTTTTTTTTCAAACATTTCATGTAAGAGAGAAATATAAAAAAATTAAGAATATCAAAAATAAAAAAATGTATGAATTATATGTATATAAATACATACATATATACATACATATACATTTTTCATTTTTTATATTTTTTATTTTTTATATAATTACTAGAATAATAATCAGTATTTAAAATCAGTTGAAGTGCTTGCTTTTTAAATAATTTATTATTGGAAGATGCTAATTTTGAATGTTTTTTAATGACGTTATTATACAATCTCGGGCCGAAATTTGATCCATGCCTTAGTCTTGCTTCAGAATTGCATTTGGGTTCAAACAAATGACATGATATAATGTGTCTTCTTGTACTGTAACCATGGTGATAATAGTTATTATTTTTGTGGTAGCATTTTAGTAGGATGTATATGTATATTTGCTTAATATTCAATTCATTAAATACCTTGTGTATGAGGCGTATATGGTAATCCATTTTTTTCTTAATACATATTCTTGTTATTGTGAGCTCCAAACCTGTAGTCCACTTGTCTCACACTGCAGAAAAGTGTTTTTCCTTTCGTTTTAATTTATTTTGTTCGTATTTTTTTAGTATTTCCGATCAAATGAGTACCTGTAACATTAATTATTTATTTAATTCCTTAATGAATTCTCAATTAACAGATTTTGCTTCAAAAAAGAATTATCAAAATTTGTCTATATAAACCTTTTGATTACCCAACAAAATTAATTTTTCAGGAATTTGGTGTATCAAATCTAGAACAAATTTATAAACGAACATTACTGATTTACTTCCATAAATCCACAATAAATTTAAATTTGATCCTCACGAATACCATACCAGACAAAATTACAGTTTCTTACTAAATATTCCGAAATGCCACACAACTGCTGGATTAAAACACAGCAGAAGTTTTGGACCCAAAATATATAATGAATTAATTAGAGCTTACCCTGAGCTAAGTATACTTAACACACACAGATTTAAGAAACAAATCAGATTAATTAATTGTTTAATTGTTTAAGCTAATTGAGTTAAAAATGGATACTCTAATATTTATGTACTTTTGTATTTTATATTTGTATATAGACCCTATTATTACATGCTGTATTATTTTACCATTTATTAATGTTATTGTGCTCAATGAACTCTCTTAATTTTGTGATATATTTTGTATAACTGATGTGAACTGCACCCGAGCACGAGCTTCTGCTCTTTCGGGCTGCAATACCTAATGTAGCTCAAGTGTAAAGTATTAAATAAATTATTATTATTATTATTATTATTATTATTATTATCTCAATATTGTCTAGTAAGATCGTAAAATTAATTATATAAAACCTTCTTGCACTACACAAATATCGCAGCCCATTTTTTCCTTAATACATTTGTTTTAAAAACGTTTATCTATCCCAAAGTTTGCTTAATTGAGAGACACTTGTATATTTGAAAAAAAAACTGATAAGATTTAGACCATACAAAGCTTATACGCTTCAGTTTTGTTAAGTTTTCAACTCGATAAAGAAAATAAACGGTGCAAATTACTTCACGGAGGTACCCACAAGCTCCATAAACTCATATAAAAGCATCCACAGATCCTTTCAGAAGATTCTATGAGAGCTTCGATTCTTATCTATTCCAAAAGTACATTCAATCTGTCTCAAACTTGTGAAGCACTTGATCAATACCAATCTTAAGTAAACGGATTGGAGTTTCAGACGCCTCATTCAGCTCTCGCTTCAGTTCTTGTAATTGCCGGGCCTGTTTACTAAGTTGAAAACGTCCGATTGAAACAAAATGCAATCAAAGGGATTTCTAGCTCTCAACAAATGAAATCCAGTGAGAGTAAATATTGGAATGTAATATCAGAATTACTATTAATATTATCGCCTGCTTTGATTTTCGTTGTGGCTGCGGGGGCTAAACACACGGCCTGTAGCGATCCGGGTTCGTCTCTAGGTCAGGTCTGGGATTTTTAATTACAAAATCCATAGTGATACTTATGATGAATAATATAGTAGTTGGGGCTTTTTTGGGGGTTCTTTCACTTCCCTAATATAGTCATCGACATCATTTTATCAACATTTCTTCATTCTAATTCGGTCCGAGATTGTACAAGGACATCATTTTATTTTTACTTGCATTTTTATTGTACCTGCATTTCTGAATGTACTTCACTCCCACCCCTTCACTAATGTCCTTGCTCCCGTCAGACACACAAACTTACGGCCGCTATTGCATTCGAAGTCTTCAAGCAGTGAAGTAAACACTGCAGTGTATAGTGTGTTTCAGAAATATGGTTGCGTTTTCTATAGAAGAAAGAACCTATATTAATAATATCGTACTAAAAAATTATATTCAAGAAACGATAAATTCAATTTCAGATAATATGCTTCAAAATGTTTTTAATAATTTGCGTAAAGAATTGAAGCCTGCATTGTAATGAACGGCAACCATTTTCAGCAACTTGTTTAAAAATTCAGATTAGCTTATTTTGAATTGAGGTGGCTAGAAGCAAAGGAATGCTAGTGACATTTGTAATAACATGAGTTAAGTGCATCCAGTGTAAGCAAAAGTATCTAAAATTTTAGTGGCACAGGGATATTTTAATCGCATCACACATTAAAATTTAAATAAAAAATTTCACCGATTTTACGAAAGCTTAAATATTTAAACCCCATTTTCTCAAAAGTAACTTAAGAGCACTTACAGCCCTTTACTTATGACCCTCTCAATTTAAATGCACTCTCCATATTGTATGATAACATCAATAATTAATATGCTAAATAAAGTAGACATTACATAACGAACATAGCCGCCTGAAAAGTTGAGTTTGTGGAAAAAAATGTTACTACTCTACTGTATTTTGATAAATTCCGTAAAAGTGACGATCAAACTGAAAATCGTAATATCGTATTTCCCTACAACATAAATGGATACACTACTTTTCTCTCCTCGTATACCTAGTAAAATGATTTGTTTACATATTGCACTAGTAACATCAGACTCCTGTAATGGAAGGGGGAAACAGTGTTTCCGAGTATAGCCAGGTTAATGTTAAAAATGTTGGTAAAAATAAAGTGATGTCCCTGTATAATAACGTCATTAAAAACATTCAAAATTAGCATCTTCCAATAATAAATTATTTAAACTGATTCAACTGATTTTAAATACTGATTTAGTATGCTGGTAATTATATATATATATATATATATATATTTGATATTTTTTATCTTTCTCTCTTACATCGTAAAGCCTATGTCCTGTCCTGTAAGTTTCCCTCCTTCCAAACATAAATTCTAAAGACACCCTCGTACCGACAAAAAAACAGTAGCGGTCAAAGCCCTCACTTAAACTAAAAACTTCGGAATTTGTATGATAACAACTTTCTTGTGTTAAATATTATTAACATACCTTGTTAACATGTTTCGACCTATTTTCGGTCATCTTCGGAACTGGTCGTTGTTGGTCTCTTGTTTCCTGTGTGGGTGCGTTCGTAGTATAGAGTCAAAGAGTGTATGTGTGACTCTACACTTCGAACGCACCCACACAGGAAACGAGGCGCCAAGACCAACAACGACCAGTTCCGAAGATGACCGAAAATAGGTCGAAACATGTTAACAAGGTACGTTAAAATTTAACACAAGAAAGTTCTTATCGTACATATTCCGAAGTGATGCAGTGTTAAAAGTTGTGTAATCAAGATGTATAAATTAAGCTGCTGTCAAGCATTTTATATTATTTTCGTTGTGTAAAGTGAAGCCTTCAGTGGAATGAGGGATGGATTTTAGAGTTTGTTCCAAACTATAAAACTGAAATTTCACTGTTATTCACTTATTCAGTAGGTAATTACTACTGACCTATTTGGTAAGAAAATGATTTAACAGACCTAACGGTAAAAAAAGAAAGTAAAATGCTTTCCAAATGATGTAAAATTCTTTAAAGTATTAGGAATGACCAAAAAATGCCGAGGACAATATAAAAATGACCTATTAGTTAAAAGACGTCAAAAATGCAAAATAAATTATTTTTTTACATTCATATTAACGACTATAAAAATTGGAGATTTATCCTTCGAAGAGGTGGTAAAATTCAAATATCTTGGAGCAACAGTAACAAATATAAATGACACTCGGGAGGAAATTACACGCAGAATAAATATGGAAAAAGCGTGTTGTTATTCGGTTGAGAAGCTTTTGTCATCTAGTCTGCTGTAAAAAAATCTGAAAGTTAGAATTTATGAAACAGTTATATTACCGGTTGTTCTGTATGGTTGTGAAACTTGGGCTCTTACTTTGAGAGAGGAACAGAGATTAAGGGTGTTTGAGAATAAGGTTATTAGGAAAATATTTGGGACTAAGAGGGATGAAGTTACAGGAGAATGGAGAAAGTTACACAACGCAGAACTGCACGCATTGTATTCTTCACCTGACATAATTAGGAACATTAAATCCAGACGTTTGAGGTGGGCAGAACATGTAGCATGAATGGGCGAATCCAGAAATGCATATAGAGTATTAGTTGGGAGGCCGGAGGGAAAAAGACCTTTGGGGAGGCCGAGACGTAGATGGGAGGATAATATTAAAATGGATTTGAGGGAGGTGGAATATGATGGTAGAGACTGGATTAATCTTGCTCAGGATAGGGACCAATGGCGGGCTTATGTGAGGGTGGCAATGAACCTCCGGGTTCTTTAAAAGCCAGTAAGTAAGTAAGTACATTGATATTAACATAGAAAGGATTTCTATATTAATAGGCATCGTCCTAAGTGAAAAATAAGAAGATTACTTTTCATTAACATCCGCCCCCTAATTATAATATTGGTAGTTGTTAATACTGGTCAATCAGCTTATTCCCTCCATTGTGGTAAACAGCTGTGGCGTTTGCAACAAGTGTGGAAAAGTTAGACTTCTTCCTTGAAAAAAAAAAAAAAAGTGAAAGTGAGTCGTAATTCAAGAGTGTGGACGTGAAGTGGCAGATTATTGGGATGTGGAAGAATGACTTGAAATAATATCTAACTTTGTCCCAAAATTCACTGATCTAAGTCAACCCATTCTGGAGTATTTTTTTTTCGTACAAAAATTTAATTTTCAGTAAGTTTTCATAACAAAAATTGTTGTATAATTCAGAGTTTTAAAGATAGGGTGGTTGGGTTTGCAGTAAAGAGAAACTTCATTTTTCACAGTCGTTTGGTCTTTATAAACATCAGGAGATTTCACATAAATATAAGGATAGGATTGAAACATCTCTTTCGAAGAGGTGTCCTTAAATTTCTGGTAGAACCGGTATAATGTCTTTCAAATCACAGTTTTAACTTAATTGTAAACGCTTAGAAAACGTTCTCTCAGCTGTATCTCTCTACAAGAGATGCCATTCTAAGGAATTTATCTCCCGTTAAAGTACATGGATATCGGACAGATTTGACTCCATCGAACTACTGATATGGTAATCGCAAAGCACTGAGGACGTAATTTTGTAATACAAAGTATAAGTTAAAGAAATGGCACGTTTATATTCTGAAATACTCCTCTTTATTTAGTTAGACAAATGATAAAATGAGCGTCATGAAGTGACCATCAAGGACGACGCGATATCGGCTAATACACGGGCATGTTCTTCAAACCATCGCAGGGTTCGTGTACATAAACTGAGTCATAAGTAGTTGAAACATGTTTGTTACACATGCCATGCTTTATCTGAGCAGGCGTGCTTTGCCACTGGTTGGGTTTTAGTAAAGACGAGTGACTGTTCCATTGCAAATTCATTACACCAATCACTTCAAATCTTATAGACCACTTGTGTACCAGTGGCTGATCTTTGTGGCTAGGTTATACTACTAAAACTACCAGGCAGTCATTCAGATGTTTCAACTTCTTAGTTTCTGTCAGATCTGGAATGTTTCACTGACTATTACGCTTTTACTACATCATACTACTTTTTTGACCAATAAAACGGTACGAAAGGACGTCTTTCAACCAATTTTGTCTGCTTATCGCTACAATTTTATCGCTTCCCTAGCATTTGTTTAATTTTATCGCTTTACTAGCATTTTTTTTTGTTTTTATCACTACCCTAGCATTTGTTTCTTTGTTTGCCAACATTTTAAACTGCAAATTCTTTACGGTACTATAAAGCATGCTTTGCGATCGTCATTTGTTTACAGCATAGACAGTCTTCGTTCAAACGTTTTGGTGAAGCTATCATTAGTGAAATAGAATTTCAGTAAGTCAATTAATAAGAGTACTTTATTTTTTCTTATTTTTATATACTTTCTGCTAATCGTGTAATAGGCAATTAAATCCCACTCGAGTTTTGATTTTCTCTAGATAAATCAAAGCCTCTAGTGGGATTACTGTTGAAAAATCCATAGTAACCGTTGTGGCAGACAAGGTCGCAGTTGGTGGTTTTCTCTGGAGTCTGTTTCCCCATGTTACACATTACGTCACTGCATCATATCTCCATACCATTAACATTTGTAGCATCGGACACAAGTGGGTTCGCCTGATTTCCATCTGAATACATTGCAAACCTTAGCGTAGTCAATTTGGGTGGGATACTAAAGCCTGTGTGATGAATCTTGTCTCACTGTGAACAAAGAGAGAAAGAGAAAGCAGATATGTCTTACCTCGTCTGTGTTGTTATTGCGATGGGGGAAGTGAAGCGATGCCAGTGGTGAAAGGGACTAGTTGATACATTCTGTAGCGCAAAATAAAGTAACAAAATATCTCTCTTCGTACTGTGTAGTTCCGTCACTGAGCTTGTCTTTCAAGAAACTGAGTTCCGGTAGCCTGTACAATAACAAGGTTTTGAAAGGAATCCTGAAAATTTACAACCCTCCTATAATCTCCACTCTCATTTGAAGGGACTTGGTTTTATTGCTACTGAGACAAGATAAACCTTACCAGGCATAATTCTTCTAGCTGGGAATTTAGCCGGATATACCACAAAAGGTCAACTTGCTGCTTCATATCTGGAGCTCTGGAATTAACAGTGCAGACTCTTAAAATATTTCTTCAACAATAGCTGCTTAAAAAACATATACTAACAGCTGATCTCTCTATGAGTAAGTGCTGCAAACTTTAGGAAAACAAAAAGTACCTATTACCCAACCAAGGCCGCTTAGATGCAATGCCCATGAAACTTATAAAATATTTTCCTTCTGAAAATAAAACATTAGAATCTTGATTATCGTCCACACCTCTGGAATAACGGTTAGCGCGTCTGGCCACGAAACCAGGTGGCCCGGGTTCGATTCCCGGTCGGGGCAAGTTACCTGGTTGAGGTTTTTTCGGGAGTTTTCCCTCAACCTAATAGCAGCAAATATTGGGTAACTTTCGGTGTTGGACCCCGGATTCATTTCACTGGCATTATCACCATCTCATTCAGACGTTAAATAACCAGAGATGTTGATAAAGCGTCGTAAAATAACCTACTAAAATAAAAAATAAATCTTGATTATCCTTCAGAACTGTTGCATTCGGAACTTAAAGTATTTGATTTCCATCAAATATATAACAATGTCTTATTGAATTTCGTACATAAAAACAGAAATATATTTATTATTTTCATTTTGAAAAGTGGTGTTGACCGATAAGCAGAAGTACAGGGACATCACTTTATTTTTACTTCAATTTTTATTGTACCTGAGTTTTTGAATGTACTTCACTCCCACCCCTTCTACTAATGACGTTCAGCCGTCTTCCACACAGATCCAAGACCGCATATACAGTCATACTAGCCTAACTGTTACAGTACGTTCCAAAAATATGTTCGCGTTTTCCAATGACGAAAGAGCTTTCAATATTGCATCATTTTCGCACGGGTATTTTCGTCCATTTGCCTACGTCGCATTCCGGTTTTCCCACTCTGTAAAGGCTAGTGGCTGGGCTGTCTTAGCTCTTTTCTGAGAACATTAATTTCTGTTAGGAATTGGACATCTACGTAATATTATACCCATACAACTGTTTAAAATAACTTAAATGAAAGGGCCTCGTTAAGTAATTAACTGTCACCTGATTTCCCTCCTTTCTACGATCCTGCGACATAACCACTTGGACGGACAGTAGATAGCATGTCTGAGTAATTTTATCTTTTCGGATCGAGCAGAAGTGAAGATTGAATTTACAGTACGTAAGGTACTCTTTTACAGAGTAGGTACAGAATTATTTCAACATGAGTTACTAGTACGAAGCACGAAACTGGTAATTGGAATTACATACATTAGAACTGAAGCCTGTATCGAAATGAACCGCCACCATTTTGAAAAATGTGTTTAAATATCCATATTATGATTATTTTTCAATTTAACTTCATTCTCTATAGTGCACGCTAATGTGCTATAGACAGTATAATATACACTGCATAATGAATACGTCCGTATGGACAGCTCAGTTCGTGAGTAAAAACACTCATTGTTAATACTGTACTGTATTTTGATTAAACAAAAACCTAATGAAAATTATCAAACTCAAAAGCGTGATATTTCCTAGTTTACGTAAATGGATGAACTACTTTTCTTCCCTCCTATACCTAGTAAAGTGATTTGTTTGTATATTACGCCATCGAACTCCAGTCGTGGAAGAGGATAGCAACCGTTGATTCAAAGGTATAGCCAGGTTAATATCAGAAATGTTAGTAAAAATAAAATGATGTCCCTGTACAATGAGTATAGGATAAGTTGGACCGTCTATTTGCTTATCATTTTTTTTGTAATGGGGACATGTTGACGTGTTGTTGCGGAATGTGCTTTATCAATGCATCTAGTTTCTCCCTTAGAGGGTCGTATTTGACTTTCATTGTATTGTTGATCCTATCAGTGCAACTATTATAGGCTAAGCTCCATGATTGATCAAAGTAAGCTGCTAGATGTAGATGGGTTTCATAAAGTTTTCTGTTTAGGAAGTCTTTCTTTTTGTGCAAGAACTTAATCTCATTTCGAATGCGTAACAATTGGTACTGGTGATTAGATCTTTTTGCCATACAACAATCAACCAGTTCATTGACACTCGATTGACCTGTGAGAATCTGATTATACTGATAGTACACAGCATGGAGCTCTAAAATTAACAACCGATAATGTTTTTCTCTTACGTTCATTTGTTTATCCTACGTTCACTTTTTTTACCATCATCTCTGCTTCGATAGTAAGCCTGTATTCATGCATATTCCTGTTCATTATTGGCTGTTCGTATATGTGTATAACCTCAAATGTTTAGTTTCTTCTATAATTCGTTTTATTCCTACCATCTCTGGTTCATTCAATTACTGGAGAGTAAACATGCATCCTGGTATTGATTAATGGCAGTTCATTATGTTGCTATAAGCTGAAATGGTCATTTGTTTTTAAAATAAATTACATTTCAGATATCAGTGTTGTTCTCTTTGAAATAAAGGTATTAAAATTTGTGTGTTTTGCGAAGATGAAAGAGGTAAGTCACTGCCATGAAGATGAACATCATGATCATATTATAAAAATTCCAATCAAAATGGCGCCCTTCTCGCATCTGAATTATCTCGCTCAATACAATTCGTGCTTGATATTTTTTCTATTATAATTTAATTGAGGTTCTAAACTCATGTATGTTGTCATAAGGTAATTTTTCTGGGTCTTCGGATTCGAAACAAATATTATGACAGCATACATTCATTAAGCTCATTAAATTATCGAGAAACTATGAGCACTCGTATTATTCAGGATGATTCAGACCACCCATAACAGTAATTTATTTCGGAAACTAGTGCATTAAAATTTTCGAGACAAATGTTTATAACTAAACCACATGTGAACTTTCACTAGAGCTTGATTTCATCAATCAGCTCTAACAGGAAGTAGGGTCAGTGGCGTATCACTTTAAAATTTCAAATGGGAGTCGGGGTACCATTTGATAGAGCTATTCAAAACAAACAACTTTCATAGGAAACGTTTTTATTAATTCCTACTTTTTCAATGAGAAAACGTACGAAAAGGCAATGAGTGATTCGGACCATGCGTAAGTCATTTATTTCGGAAACTAGTGTATTAAAATTTTCGAGTAGGAAGTAATTTACTTGTATTCACTCCTCGACGGTGCTGCCGGCCACCAGGTCTACACTCAGCCAGGTAATTGTGCGTGTGTACTATGTCAACATTAAATGGACTTATCTTGTTTATATTTTCTTCTTGTAACATTTCTCATCATTAATGGCATTGCGTTCTCGTAAGTTTTTTCATTGAAAGAGTAGGAATTAATAAAAGCGTTTCCTATGAAAGTTGTTTGTTTTGAAGAGCTCTATCAAATGGTACCCTATTTGACCTGTCTCCCATTTGAAATTTGAAAATGATACACCACTGACCCTACTTTCTATTAGAGCTGAGTGATTAAATCAAGATCAAGTGAAAGTTCACATGTACCTTAATTATAAATATTTTGTGTCGAACATTTTAATGTACTAGTTTCCGAAATAAATGACTTACGGTTGATCCGAACCACCCATTGTTTTTTCGTACGTTTTCTCATTGAAAAAGTAGAAATTAATAAAAGTGTTTCGCATGAAAGTTGTTTATTTTGAAGATCTATATCAAATGGTATCCTATTTGACCCCGAGTCTCATTTAAAATTTGAAGTGATACGCCACTGAACCTACTTCCTGTTGGAGATGATTGTTGAAATCAAGCTCAAGTGAAAGTTCACATGTGGGTTAGTTATAAATATTTTTGTCTCGAAAATTTTAATACATTATTTTCCGAAATAAATTACTTATGGTTGGTCCGAACCACCCATTGTTTTTTCGTACGTTTTCGCATTGAAAAAGCAGGAATTAATAAAAGTGTTTCGTATGAAAGTTGTTTGTTTTGAAGAGCTCTATCAAATGGTACCCTATTTGACCCCGAATCTCATGTGAAATTTAAAGTGATACGCCACTGAAACTACTTCCTGTTGGAGATGATTGTTGAAATCAAACTCAAGTGAAAGTTCACATGTGGTCTAGTTATAAATATTTTTGTCTCGAAAATTTTAATGCACTAGTTTCCGAAATAAATTACTGTTAAGGGTGATCTGAATCACCCTGTAGAAGAGAATCTGTTCCACACTGCCTCTTTTAAAATACATAAACTTTTTCATGATGACCAAAGCTCGGAACTTGGGGACTTGTGTCTTTACACGTGGTTAAGCGACCGTACTCCAATATCAACAAACTCCCGCTTCCAGCATGGAGGTACTGTCAGGTCTGATGGAAGAACATATTGATAGTATTACGGCAGGTTGAAACACGTAATTTTTAGCATATAATATATAATAAAAATAAACATGGTAAATATATCAACTTTACTGTTCTCCTCTGTACATTTTATTACAGTGTATTCGAATATTTCCGAACCCATAACTTCTTCATATGATATGAAACGAGAAAAATTTATTTCCACATCATATGAAGTGACGAGAGCAAACTTAAAACACTGAATGTTTTCACTGTCACTGTTTTCTGGTCGATTTTCAGCACTTGCTAGCTGATCTCGTATCTGAGAAAAATAAGTAGGCCTATGTCCTAAATTTTTCTCGAAAATAATTTTCAATTTGTGTGTCACTATTAGGGCAGGCTCCCCTACGACTTGATCCATGGCTATGAACAGATTTTCCACTAATTTAAGGGACTGCAATGTCTTTCAATGAATGCCTCTAATTTATGTGTGGCACAACTTACAAAATATAAACTCTCCATTCGAAAACAAATAAGGTATCTCCTCCGAATTCCTCGACGAATTCTTTACCTAAAGTTTAAAAAATGTATTTTTAAACTTCTATAATACCCATTCGAATAACACGTATTTTCTAATTCTTCAAACAGACCGTTTTCCTGTAATTCTCTGAATGTCATTGGCTTCGAAATGACACAGTTTCCCCATCCGTCTTCCTGTTATTCGATGTGACCACTTTCTTAGTACACACGACTGTCCCTGAGCACTTGCAGCGTGAGCTTTGTGTACAACGTACCTTAACCTTAGTCATGCACACGACACACAAGTCCCCAAGTTCCGAGCTTTGATGATGACTAAGAAACAGGCGTTACAGGGGTAGCGAAAATTGTTAATACTTGATGTAAGTCGTAATATAACACACAAGTCGGTATACTTTCTTTTGACGAAAAGCAAATGATGACAGGGCTAATTTTTAACGTAATGCTTAACTTGGAATTATCAGACGTTTTAAGTTAAAGACGGGATATTACGTAACTTCGTGGGAGGGAGACAGGGCTGACTTGAAGTAGAAATGAATTTGTCGCATGAGGTCGTAACTCAGTGTGTCGAAACTGGACGCTACGCCCTATCGCAAAGCCAATGATAGTCGTAAAGTTACTAGATTAACATTATCGCAATCCGGCCTTGCAAGTACAGGGCTTGCAACTGTCGCTAGGCAACGTCCCCTAAACCTGGCTTTTTTTTAACGATATTCCTCCCAATGTAGATATTTGTTTCTGCACGATACCCCTGGGAAGTTATTCCCAAACTCATAGTAAATTTACCAGTATTGATCATGTACAGGGACATCATTTTATTTTTACTAACATTTTTAATATTAACCTGGCTATACCTTTCTATTAACCATTGAAACAGGAAACACCGCTTGCTTCCCCTTCCAAGACTGGAGTTCGATGATACTGGCGTAAAATACAAATCACTTTACTAGGTATAGGAAGGAAGAAAAGTAGTTCATCCATTTATGTAAACTAGGAAATATCGCAATTTTGAGTTTGATCATTTTCATTAGGTTTTTGTTTAATCAAAATACAGTACTGTATTAACACTTAGTGTTTTTACTCACGAATTGAGCTATCCATTCGGACGTATTAATTATGCAGTGTATATTGTACTGTTACAGCACATTAGCGTACAATATAGAGAATGAAGTTAAATTGAAAAATAATCATAATAGGGATATTTAAACACATTTTTTAAAATGGTGGCCGTTCATTTCGATACAGGCTTCAGTTATAATGTTCGTATTATCGCACTATAGACTATTGCATCTAATCCCAATTATCAGTTTCGTCCTTCGCACTAGTAACTCATGTTGAAATAATTCTGTACCTACTCTATAAAAGAGTACCTTACGTACTGTAAATTCAATCTTCACTTCTGCCCGATCCGAAAAGATAGAATTACTAAAAAATGCTATCTACTGTCCGTTCAAGTGGTTTTGTCGCAGGGTCGTAGAAAGAGGGGGGGATCACGTGACAGTTAATTACTTAACGATGTCCTTTTATTTAAGTTATTTTAAGCAGTTGTATAATATTACGTAGACGTCCAATTCCTAACAGAAATTAATGTTTTCAGAAAAGAGCTAAGATAGCCCAGCTACTAGACTTAACAGAGGGGCGAACAGAAGCAGGTGGGGGAAACCGGGATTCGACGTAGGCAAACGGACGACAGTACCTGTACGAAAATATGATTCAATATTGAAAGCTCTTTCGTCACTGGAAAACGCGAACATATTTCTGGAACGTACTATACTCACTAACTCAATACTGCTTACGCGCCCTCGGCTCTGTGTCGTGAACGATTGGAAGTTTACTAGTAGAAGGGGTGGGATTGAAGTACATTCCAAAACTCAGGTACAATAAAAATTGAAGTAAAAATAAAATGATGTCCCTGTACAAAAATGTCATTATTATTCATTCATTCATTTAGTGTAGGCTACTGCCCAAGGACAGGTCTTTCACTGCAAACCCAGCTTTCTCCAATCTTTCCTATTTTCTGCCTTCCTCTTCGTTTCCTCATATGATCCCTAATCTTAATGTTGTCTATGATCTGATATCTTCTTCTACCCCGAACTCTTCTCCCGTTCACCATTCCTTCCAGTGCATCCTTCACTAGGTAGTTTCTTCTCAGCCAGTGACCCAACCAATTCCTTTTCCTCTTCCTGATCAGTTTCATCATCATTCTTTCTTCACCCACTCTTTCCAATACAGCTTCGTTTCTTACTCTCTCCACTTCACACGTTCCATTCTTCTCCATATCCACATTTCATATGCTTCTATTCGCTTCTCTTCACTTCGTCGTAATGTCCATGTTTCTGCCCCATACAATGCCACACTCCATATAAAATACTTCACTAGTGTCTTCCTTAGTTCTTTTTCCAGAGGTCCAGACTTTTGAGATGGTCGGGGCATGTAGCACGTATGAGCGAATCCAGAAATACATATAGATTGTTAGTTGGGAGGCCGGAGGGAAAAAGATCTTTGGGAAGGCCGAGACATAGATGGGAGGATGATATTAAAATGGATTTTAATTTGGTTATTTAACGACGCTGTATCAACTACTAGGTTATTTAGCGTCGATGAAATTGGTGATAGCGAGATGGTATTTGGCGAGATGAGGCCGAGGATTCGCCATAGATTACTTGGCATTCACCTTACGGGGAAAACCTCGGAAAAAACCCAACCAGGTAATCAGCCCAAGCGGGGATCGAACCCGCGCCCGAGCGCAACTTCAGACCGGTCGGCATTAAAATGGATTTGAAGGAGAGGGTATATGGATTAATCTTATTCAGGATAAGAAGTGACGGCGGATTTATGTGAGGGCGGCAATGAACCTCTGGGTTCTCTAACAAGGGAAAGATTTCGGCTCGAACAGGAATTTTTGGTTAAAAATTTGTACAGAGGCTTACCTCACAATGGTGATGAAGACCGTAAAAGCATTCATTTGTGTAACTCTCCGTTTGGTTGGTATTGGTCAATACACTTCATTAAAAATGTACATGAGGATTCTGTACAAAATGCATGAAACAGCATGGAGCAGAGCAATAAGACAACACGCAGAAGCAACACCTGAACAATCTTCTGAACCACACTCCAGTGCTGAAAAATCAAATGCCACCTGAATTACATTTTTGAAGTCCGAGACTTGTTCAGGATTCACGTAACCAGCTGACTGCCAGGAATACTGAAGCATAGTGCGGTACACTGGAGCAGACAACTGGTTATGAATAACAGAGTGCATTTTCATTATAAACACTCGATTTCCCAAATTAAGTTCTGAATTCTCAGCAAGAGTCCTTATGTAATCTGTTATCCTCCGAGCATATATTTTGTATTGTCTAAGGAAATAGATATTCAGAGGCTGGATATATTTAGTTTTTTTTAGGTGGAATGACCATACATTCCATGTCCTGGCCTTGGAATGATTCATTTATTAAGTTTGCGTCCTTGTGCGCATTCAATGACTCACACAACAATATATAGTTTTGATTAGCTGCAATATTTTCAGACAGAACGTTGGAGAAAAATGTTCTTAAATGGGCTTTAGACATTTTACCACTCCCACTAGCTTCTAGGCTAGGCTATGCTTACGGGTAAGGTGTCCCATCCCCTTAACTTGTGCAGTGCTCTCCCCACCCCTCAACTTGTACAGTGCCCTAACAGACAAAAAACACATATTACACAAACGAATGCTTTTGGAAGCTTTAAAGAGATTTAAAGATGGGCCTGTATAGAAATTTTGGATACGAAATAATTCCTGTTCGAGCCGAAACCCTTCCCTTGTAAGGGCCATTTGTAAGTAATGTAATTATTGTTATTATTATTATTATTATTATTATTATTATTATTATTATTATTATTATTATTATTGGTGTTTCATGTTATTATTGATTCATATTTTCGTGGTTCTTGCATAGCCTATATGTCACAGTATCTTCTAAGTATGATTAAAATTAACACAAAGATATAGGACTCGCTCAGCGCCTAAGATTTTGTCGGTTCGACAGAGCACACTTTTGAGAAACGCTAAGTTTAGATCATTTACCAGAGTACTTCGAACGATATTGCGGAGTTTTATTCTTAGGGATTCTCTCTGAGAACAGTTCCCTAACACGTGAGTCCTCGAAGACGATCTTCCCATCAACATACTGTGACTATACTTCATATAATGAAAAAGAGAGCAAAGTCTCGGGGGAGTCTTGCGTTTAATTTCGACCTGGATGATAAAGCAACCCCCGTAAAACTTGAGTGTATTAAAAAATCATTCCAGGGCTCCGTAACTTGAAATCTCTCCAGTGCCTGTGCGATATTTATACATGCATACAAACATTATTATTAATGATATAGAATTCTGTGCGAGGAGTTCGAAGCAAGGCTCCCAGGCGAAATCATCTCGTGTGCGGCGCAGTGTCTGCCTGCAGGATGGATTACATGCCTTAATAATTCAGGGTTTAATTAAACAGCCGCCACGGCATCAGTCACGTGGTCACGAACAGGTGAACATCAGACAGCGCGGCGAGAAGAAACACTCGTGCAGATCCTTTATCTCATGTCGGTTGTACGTTTTGAAATATCTAGCAGCGCCACCACTACAAGGATTAGAGTCGGTACTCTGTGGGCTGGTGGTTAGCATGATGGAGCCGAGGTTTTGTGGTTCGAACCCAGACAAGGCGATAGAAACTTAACATGTCTTCCTCAAGGAGAAAAGTAATGGAGTCGTAGGGATAGTTGTCGTCTGTATCTTCGAAACTGTCGCTGGTAAACACAGCTCAGATATGGGTTTAATTCTCAATGAATCCAATTATGTCGCTGGTATCGGCACAAGTTATCTGTTTTTAACAATCAGCTGTTTAAACTTGCATCAAATTCTACAGGGGCATCATTTTTTTAACTTCAATTTTTATTGCACCTGAGTTTTTTAATGTACTTCACTCCCACCCCCTCTACTACTAATCTTCCAATCGTTCTCCACGTAGAGCCAAGGCCGCGTATACAGTACTGAGATAGTGAGTATAGTACGTTCCAGAAATATGTTCGCGTTTTCCAGTGACGAAAGAGCTTTCAATATTGAATCCTATTTTCGCACAGGTACTGTCGTCTGTTTGCGTACGTCGCATCCCGGTTTCCCCCACCCCCTTCTGTTCGCTCCTCTGTAAAGGCTAGTGGCTGGGCTGTCTTAGCTCTTTTCTGAGAACATTAATTTCTGTTAGGAATTGGACGTCTACGTAATATTATACAACTATTTAAAATAACTTAAATAAAAGGGTCCCGTTAAGTAATTAACTGTCACGTGATTTCCCCCCTTTCTACGACCCTCCGACAAAACCACTTGAACGGACAGTAGATAGTATTTCTGAGTAACTTTATCTTTTCGGATCGGGCAGAAGTGAAGATTGAATTTACAGTACGTAAGGTACTCTTTCATAGAGTAAGTACAGAGTTATTTGAACATGAGTTACTGATACGAAGTACGAACCTGGTAATTGGAATTAGGTACAATAGTCTATAGTGCGATAATATGCACATTAGAACTGAAGCCTGTATCGAAATGAACGGCCACCATTTTCAAAAATGTGTTTAAATGTCCATATTATGATTATTTTTCAATTTAACTTCATTCTCTATATTGTACGCTAATGAGCTGTAACAGTACAATATACACTGAATAATTAATAAGTCCGAATGGATAGCTCAATTCGTGAGTAAAAACACTAAGTGTTAATACAGTACTGTATTTTGATTAAATAAAAACCTAATGAAAATTATCAAACTCTAAATCGCGATATTTCCTAGTTTACATAAATGAATGAACTACTTTTCTTCCCTTCTATACCTAGTAAAGTGATTTGTATTTTACGTCAGTATCATCGAACTCCAGTCTTGGAAGAAGGAGCAAGCGGTGTTTCCGGTTCTAAACCTTTAATCCAAAGATGTAGACAGGTTAATATTAAAAATGTTAGTAAAAATAAAATGATGTCCCTGTATCTGTTCAATGTGGTATTCGTTTGTAGTATAGTGATATTTGTGTTTTATTAAGTAGGCACAATGAAAATTCACTTTCTCTTTTCAAAATAGGTACATATGAAATTCTAGTGTTCATAATTGAAATAAAATACATCGCTAGCCAAGTCTCTACTGTTTTATTATATTCATAGCATTGCATTTCGTCTTGGAACATATGTATATAGCCTAATAGGGCCTATGCTGTAAAATATATACACAGGGAAATGCTCGTATATGCTACCGAAGAAGAATGTACAGGGACAACATTTTATTTTTACTAACATTTCTAATATTAACCTGGATATACCTTTGGATCAGCGGTTCAGAACCGGAAACACCGTTTGATACCCCCTTCCACGACCGGAGTTCGATAATACTGGTGTAATATACAAACAAATCACTTTACTAGGAATAGCAGGGAAGAAAAGTAGTTCATCCATTTTCGTAAACTAGGAAATATTGCGATTTTGAGTTTGATTATTTTCATTAGGTTTTTGTTTAATCAAAATACAGTACTGTATTAACAATAAGTGTTTTACTCACGAACTGAGTTTCCATGCGGACGTATTCATTATGCAGTGTATATTATACTGTATACAGCACTTTAGCGTACAATATAGAGAATGAAGTTAAATTGAAAAATAATCATAATATGAATATTTAAACACATTTTTTTAAATGGTGGCCGTTCATTTCGATACAGGCTTCAGTTCTAATGTGCATATTATCGCACTATAGACTATTGTACCTAATCCCAATTACCAGTTTCGTCCTTCGCACTAGTAACTTATGTTGAAATAATTCTGTACCTACTCTATAAAAAGAATATCTTACGTAGTACTGTAAATTCAATCTTCACTTCTGCTCGATCCGAAAAGATAAAATTTTTCACAACTGTGGAGTAACGGTCAGCACGTCTGGCCGTGAAACCAGGTGGCCCGGGTTCGAATCCCGGTCGGGGCAAGTTACCTGGTTGAGGTTTTTTTCCGGGGTTTTCCCTCAACCCAATACGAGCAAATGCTGGGTAACTTTCGGTGCTGGACCCCGGACTCATTTCACCGTCATTATCACCTTCATTTCATTCAGACGCTAAATAACCTAGATGTTGATACAGTGTCGTAAAATAACCAAAGAAAATAAAAAAAATAAAATAATAAAAGATAAAATTACTCAGACATGCTATCTACTGTCCATCCAAGTGGTTTTGTCGCAGGGTCGTAGAAAGTAGGGAAATCACGTGAAAATTAATTAACGAGGCCCTTTTATTTAAGTTATTTTAAACAGTTGTATAATATTACGTAGACGTCCAATTCCTAACAGAAATTAATGTTTTCAGAAAAGAGCTGAGAGAGCCCAGCCACTAGCCTTTACAGGGGGCGAGCAGAAGCGGGTGGGAGGAAACCGGGATGCGACAGAAGCAAACGGACGACAGTATCTGTGCGAGAATATGATTCAATATTGAAAGCTCTTTCGTCACTGGAAAAGGCAAACATATTTCTGGAACGTATTATACTCACTAACTCAGTACTGTTTGTGTGTACTATGACAGTAAGGCGACTTTGACTGCATATGCTTGGTTCTGTGTGGGGAACGGTTGGATATTTACTAGTAGAGGGGGTGGAAGTGATGAACATTAAAAAATTCAGGTGCAATAGAAATTGGAGTAAAAATTAAACACTTCAGAGTTCACACCTGTGGAGTAACGGTCAGCGCGTCTGGCCGCGAAACCAGGTGGTCCGGGTTCGATTCCCGGTCGGGGCAAGTTACCTGGTTGAGGTTTTTTCCGGGGTTTTCCCTCAATCCAGTATGAGCAAATGCTGGGTAACTTTCGGTGCTGGACCCCGGACTCATTTCACCGCCATTATCACCTTCATCTCATTCAGACGCTAAATAACCTAAGATGTTGATAAAGCGTCGTAAAATAACCTACTGAAAAAAAATAAACACTTCAGAACACTAGCCAATTAAAGAAATGACACTTCTGAATAGTTCACTCTCTATTTGTAATATTTTTTTTTTTACCCGTAAAATTAAAAACAAAAAGGTATTTTACTAAGAAATTCAAATTAAAGTAACTTCGAAAATATTGAGATTAGGACAAATGTTTATATGACATTTCTTGCTCAAAATTTCTTCGGAAATAAGCTCCGTAAGTGACGGTAAATCCTCGTGAATCACCCTGTATTTTTAATATATATATAGTTATTTTCCGCACGACTGTACTTTCCATTAGTACAACCAGTATTACTGTCAGTATTTGTTGATACTGACATCATAATTTTTGGGTACAGTTCGACACTGGCACTCAGAAAATGTCTAAACAATAATGTATGTTTTGTTGACTAATTAAAAGTTTAGTTGGACTGTTATAAATTCGAAACAATAGTACATCGGAGTCGGGATATTAAATTTCCTATTTGATTCCATTTGAAGTCAATAGAGAGTATATAAAAGAGCGGATATTCTAAACATCGTTGTTGTGAAGTGAAATAGCTTTCTATCATTGTATAAATATGATAGTTTGATAAGCAGAGAGCTAATTTCGTGCTGCCTTTGTCAACGAGCCCGCTGATCAGGAATTGCTATTAATTTCCACGTCTCGTAAAACACAACGGCATGCCCGGCTCCGAGTGCCTGACGATGTCAAGGAAACGCTCATCGCGATGTTCTTTTTTTTTTTTTTTTTCTTTCGTAATGTACATGATGTAACAGCGTCAAATAAACCGAGATAAATTTAAGAGGAAAGGATGTTATTTTTTTTATGAAAAATTACTAAATTAAAAAAAAATCTTTAAAATACTCTGTGATATGTATGGATCGTCATTTTTAAACTTCTGCATTATGGATTTTTAAATCACTCGCCCACTTTCATTGTTGTTTCCGGTAAATTAAATTTTCAAATTTTTTTTTTCTTTAAAATAACCTTTGATATGTCTGGAATGCATTGCATAACATTTTGTGGGTATTTGTGTCCTTATCGGATGTTGAGACGTCATTATTAAACTTCCTGCGCTATGGATTTTTAAATCACACGCCCCCTTTTATCGGTTTCCAGTAAATTCATTGTCTTTGCTACATTGCCAGACAAAATGAATATAATTTCTGAACTATTAAAGATACATGCATGAAATTTAGAACACACATTCTTTAGACTATTAGGAAACTTCTCTCTGTAACAGAATTTTGTTAATTGATTTCATTTTAAAAATACGTCCGCTTGTTTCCAAGAAAGGAAATCAGAAAATTGTTACTAAATTTTAATTGTTTATTTTACAAACGTAGGGACTAATATCAAAATTCTGTTACAGACAGTTCGTAGAACATACTTTTGCAAATACATTGCAAAAACTGTTTGAATCTATCTTTAAAAACGGTTTAGATATATCGGTTTTAGTACAATCCTGCATTGGGTATATTTTTTTTTTTTCAAATTTCGGCCCCAAATACTTTTTTTTTTTTTTTTCAAAATATTTTTATTTGGTTGAGTTGCTACAGCTATGAGCTCTCTACATACAAAAATTAATAATTTACACCGAATAGGAAAAAGTTTAAAAAAATACTATCCTCTCCCCTTAATATCTCAAATATTGCTGCACCGACTTTAAAAAAATGACGGAGTACTGAGTTCTGACAACGATAAGAGCGCTTGGAGTTAGTAAGCTGTCCGAAATTTCGATGTAATTCATCGTTTTTCATACAAGATCCCACACCGCGATCTGCGCGTGCTCGTATAGTGGGCGTGGAGGCTCTTCGCCTGTGCACTGAGCCCTGCTTCCCGTTGCTGGCGCAATTCGCCACGCTCTGCTGATCGTCCCTGTCGCGACCAGCGCGTAGCCATGGCAACGGGGACTCTTTTGTTTCGTGCCAGTCCTCGCTTACTGGACGTAATATTGATACTGTATATCGTTCATTTTTTCCACTCTTTCGCGATCATTTTACTATTTTGTCTTGTATTTCAACTGTGTAATGGAGTAAATGTAACATAATACTTAAACGCATTATTTTAAACTGACAGTTACGTATATTTATTACGTTGATGAATAAAGGCCCATTCACAATGACTATAACATTCTTACTACGTCATACTACTTTTGACCAATGAAACGGTACGAAAGGGCGTATTTCAACCAATCATGGCTGCTTATCGCACAATTTTATCGCGTCCCTAGCATTTGTTTAATTTTATCGCGTCCCTAGCATTTGTTTCTTTGTTTGCCAACATTTGAAACTGCGCTGGTCTGGACGTCAATATATATATATATATATATATATATAAAATTACAAACCATTCCAGTCGATGCACAGCAGTTTCAAATATGACTCGCATTGGCATTCAAGAACAAGAATTAATAAAAATCACTGATCATACCTATGCATCTTCTGAAATCCGATTTACAAATAAATGAAGAGCACCATTCGGAAATCCTGAATAAGTTGAATACACCATGTAGGCCTAAATCAACGAGTTCCAATTCTATTACGCACACGTCCAATCTTGGGTTATAGTTATTCAATGTTTAGAAAATGACACGTCTTGGACTAACATTGAATAACTATAACCCAAGATTTTATTCATTTATTCATTTTAACATGATCATAATTTGAATAATATTATTTGATAAAATGTATTATAATGTAACATGAGTTATATGTACACACAATTCTCATTTTAATCATATTTGAATTTACAGTACATTGAAATTCATCATTTTATCTTATTTCTTGTTACAATTAGTATACCTATAACTCATGAAATTTTATCACCATGTATTACACACTATTCGTATTTGCTTTTATAATCTAATTTAATCTAAGTTCAGATCACATAATTTTAATATATCTGATGATGCCCCACAAGGCGAAAACGTTTATATACCATATATTCATGTAGCAAATAAACATTTGCAGATAGTTGTGTCTTTGATTGAAATTTATAACATTATTTTATGACATTACTAGACACATCTGAAATATAAAATGAATTGCAAAAAAAAAATAAATAAATAAATAAATAAGTAAACACACAAGTTTGCGCCCAGGCTACCAAATGGGATCATTCACAATGATTCACATAAGCATTGACATAAACATTACCGTAAGACGTTAACATGAAAGTTTGCAAACTCCAAACTTTCATGCTTATGCTTACGTGATTTGCAAACAGAACACAATCGTGGAGCGCTGAAGTATACGACAGAATATGAGGAAATGGCGTCGTTGTTATGTTTCCATGGTTACCAAGTATGTTTGCCGTTATGGTTATGTTTATGTTATGCTGTTATTGAAATCATTTTATATTCAAAATATTCAAACACATTATTGAAATCATTTTATATTCAAAATATTCAAACACATTTTTGAAATCATTTTATAATCAAATACGCATTATTAAAATCATTATATTTTCAAACACATTATTGAAATCATTTTATAATCAAATACGCATTATTGAAATCATTATATTTTCAAACACATTATTGAAATCATTTTATAATCAAATACGCATTATTGAAATCATTATATTTTCAAACACATTATTGAAATCATTTTATAATCAAATACGCATTATTGAAATCATTATATTTTCAAACACATATTATTGAAATCATTTTACAGTATATTCAAAATATTCAAACACATATTACTGAAATCATTTTATAATCAAATGCGGGATTATTGAAATCATTATATTTTCAACATACACATTATTGAAACCTCTTCAAACCTCTAACTCTAGCTACTTAGCTTCTCGTTTTCAACATTTGTCCTCATATCACGAAATAGATACTCGTTCACAACACCATATCACACTCTCCATTCCTAAACACAGAACATCCTTCTACTCTTCATCTTTAACCGTCTCTGCAGCTCATCTCTGGAACTCTCTACCACAACATGTCAGAGACTGTCGGACATTGTCTAGTTTCAAAAATAAATTAAAATTGCACTTTTTCACTTCAGATTTCTTTCAGTTATAAGCCCTTTTCTCTGCGATAGTTTTGTAAAAATATAGGCCATATATTTCTTTCCTTTCTTTTCCCTTTTTGTTCTCTTTATCAGCCGATGAATTTATTATCATAACCTTTGTATTGTGAATTTCATTTAATTTTCGTATTTCTTTTCTTTTTTATTATTATTTTATTACATTTCATTTTGTTATATTCTTCCTTACGTTTTTCATATTAACCATTTGTACTAAATGAGTTGCTTTTACTATATTCCAATGTATTTTACTTTCTTTTTTTCTATTATGGTATTATTTGTATGTTGTTTAGTGTCGATTTTATTATGGTATTATTATTATTGTTATTATTATTGTTATTATTATTATTATTATTATTATTATTATTTTTGTAATATGTTAGTATTCTGTTCTTTAACTTTTTGTTAAATTTTAACTGCTTGTATACTTTGTGACCTAGTTGAGTGTAAGAGAAGGCCCTATGGCCTTAACTCTGCCAGTATAAATAAAGAATTATTATTATTATTATTATTATATTATCATTATTATTGAAATAATTTTATAATCAAATACTCATTATTGTCATCATGAAGTCAAGTTTGTAAAGCATCTTCGTTACCGAAGGAGTTTCCTTGAAGATTGTTGCACAGAGAACGGAAAAGATAAAAATCTGAGGATGTAAAACCGTGAGAATATAGGGGAAGTGTAATCACCTCAGGACCAAGCTCTGATAGCAACAGAAATTTAACTGATCAGGGAAAGAATGTAATTGCAAATATACTGAAAGGTTTTGCTCAAAAAGAAACAGAAGTAGAAAATAATTGGTCCCAAATGATTCATGAATGGTTTCCTACTTCAGAAATAAAAATAATAAGTAAGGCTTTTGAAAAGACAGCTGCCCAGGCGTGCATTATTTGTTGCAGTTGAACTTGATACAGTTTTCTCAGTCGTTTTTCTTCAATTACGGCCCACACACATCTGAGTTGTTGGCGATAAATGTCAACAGTTACGGTTAAATTCCTGCGAAGAAATGAGTAGTACACGGTGCCTTCTTTATCCCATCAGATGCGTAACATCATCTCCTGTAGCTGGACATTAACGTTTGTACGTGGTGTTGTGTTTTGAAACGACAGAACTATTTTCTTGCAGTGCTTTCTCCTATAGCATTCTTCCTATTTCGAGCCGCCTCCGCTACCTTTGCTCTTCTATTAGACTCAAACAGAAGAATAAGTTGGAAGTGTTCGTTTCCCTCACCCCCCCCCCCACTTGCCACTCCATGTTCTTCAGTCAACAAATAGCACAAACTATCTTCAAATGTACAAAATTCAAGGCATATTTACAAGCACAAATAAATGACAAACGATAAACAATCTCCTAACAACGCAATTTTGTGATGACGAACAAAAACGCTATGGTCTTAAGGCTCATTCACAATGAAAATTAAACAAGCGTTAACTTAACGTTTCAAAACAGCGTATTGATTATAAAGTAATTTCAATAATGTGTGTTTGAAAATATGATTTGAATAATGCATATTTGATTTTAAAATGATTTCAATAATGTGTATGAAAATATAATGATTTCAATAATGCGTATTTGATTATAAAATAATTTCAGTAATGTGTTTGAAAATATAATGATTTCAATAATGCATATTTTATTATAAAATGATTTCAATAATGTGTTTGAAAATATAATGGTTTCAATAATGCGTATTTGATTATGAAATGATTTCAATAATGTATTTGAAAATATAATGATTTCAATAATGCGTATTTGATTATAAAATGATTTCAATAATGTGTTTGAAAATATAATGATTTCAATAATGCGTATTTGATTATAAGATTATTTCAATAATTTGTGTTTGAATATTTTTAATATAAAATGATTTCAATAATATGTATTTAAATATTTTGAGTTTTTGGCCAATTGCACCAAACCCTTTAATGTTAATTCATTGATATTCAGTAGGACACAATGCTAGGTATCAAATAAATTCATAACAGCGGATTACAATTTAACTAGAGTCCATACTTCATATTATATCAAGGATTTGAAAACCATACGCATGACGATTTCCCACAGAAAGTTTGGTTCGTGGTACAGCTAATGTCCTAAATTAAAATTAATGGTACGTCATTGAAAAATGTTGAGATCCGCTGTCCTAAACTGAACATTGTACCTACCCCTAGTCTACTCTGAGTAAAAACTACACTGAAAACATGTGCTCCAATTTAGAAGTCCGACTTATCGCAATGTCTGAAAATAAAGTGTGGTAATTACAACGTCCATTTGTTGCAAGTTAATTGGAACAGACCTTAAAAATGCGAGAGGCTGTGGGACGGGTGCTTCCAAGTCGTAACACTTGGTTTCCGCACTTCCGAGGCTTCGACGACAAAAATTTTAACTCTCAGACAGGGATCGCATTAAAGGAATCTTAAAGCGTGGTAACTTTTATTTCATGGCATATTAAAATATATCCGTGGCATGAAAGTTACAGGGTTGAACAAATTCTGATCTTCATAGTTAAAAAATTTCCATTTTGAGATTCTCTACTTCTTCCCAAATTAAACGAAATGATGATAAAGCAAGAAAAATCAACTCACAGGTACAGAGGGCGCGTCGTTGTAAGCGAATTATGAGTCTGTAGAAAAGTAACTGTGTGACCTCCAAGCCGGTGGCCACTTATCTCGTCGTTCCATTTAAGGAACCTATGTTTTAGAGCTTCAGCCTACTAAGTTGTAAGTCTTTGCTTAGAACTAAGTGTCGGTGCAAGCACACAATGGGGGTACTAGGAGAACAGGGGAATACATGGAGAACAAGTGAAATACATGGAGAACAAATGAAATACGAGGAGAATAAGTGATATACAAAGAGAACAAGTGGATACAAAGAGAACAAGGGGAATACAAGGAGAACAATTGAAATAAACGAAGGACAAGTAAAATACAGGAAGAAGAACAATTGAAATACAAGGGGAACAAGTGAAATACAAGAGTAACAAGTGAATTACAAGGATAACAAGTGGAATACAATACAAAATGAAGAAGTGAAATAAAAGGGTAACAATTGAAATGCAAGGAAAACAAGTGCAATATAAGAACAAATATAATCTAAGGAGAACAAGTGAAATAAAAGGGTAACAAGTGAAATGCAAGGTAAACAAGGTGAAGTGCAAGGAGAACAATTGAAATACAAGAAGAAGAAGTGAAACACAAGAAGAAGAAGTGAAACACAAGGAGAAGAAGTGAAACACAAGGAGAAGAAGTGAAACACAAGGAGAAGAAGTGAAACACAAGGAGAAGGCAGAACAAGGTGAATATAGGGAGAAGAAGAGGACACAGGAGAAGAAGTGGTATACAGGGAGAACAAGGGGAATATAGGAAGAAGGGTAATCCAAGCAGAATAAGAGTAATACAAGGAGAACAAAGGGGAATATAAGGAGAACAAGTGGAATACAAGAAGGACAAGTGAAATACAAGAAGAATAGAAGGAAAACGAGTGGAATAAATCGAGAACAAGGGAAATACAGGAAGAACAAGGGGATAAAGAAAAAGAAAATCAGGTAAAACAAGGCAATACAGGGAGAACAAGGAGAAATCATTTAAAACAAGTGGAAAACAAGCAGGATAAGGGGAATAATAGAAGAAAATGCGAATACAAGGAGAATAGAAGAATACAGGAAGAACAAGGGGAATACGTTGACAACAAGAGAACATGAGAAATACAATGAGAACAAGGACAATACAAGGAGAGGAAAGAACAAGAGTAGTAAAATCAGAACACAATGTACTTTAGTATGTGGAAGTATGATGCTAAGCCCATGCTAAGTGCTGTCAGGGGCGGAACAGGAAGATGCATAACATTCAGAGTATGTACGATAGCATTGAAATGGGCAACAGCGCTCATATGTTCCGTAACAGAAAGAATCTAAAAATGGTTGCCTTTCTGATTCCAAAATTTGTCGGTGTAATTAATACACACCCTGTATACCGTGACTCAGGCCTTGTAGCCTTACTTTCCACTCGGAGGCAGTCATGTGAAGAATGCTTTTCGAATGGTTCTAAACCCGGTCCAACAGTTAGTATGGTAATAAGTTGACAACTAATTCATAGTGAACGACGTTGAAATGCTTGTTATGTAGTACCTTTTATTTTTGTTAATAAAAATGTAACATGACAAAATATATGATTATGTCTCGTGACGAGAATATTGTACGAAATGGAAATATAAACATTCGCAATTTATCTTTTGAAGAGGTGAAAAAATTCAAATATCTTGGAGCAACAGTAACAAATATAAATGATACTCGGGAGGAAATTAAACACGGAATAAATATGGGAAATGCCTATAATTATTCGGTTGAGAAACTTTTATCAACCAGTCTGCTGTCAAAAAACTGAAAGTTGGAATTTATAAAACAGTTATATTACCGGTTGTTCTTTATGGTTGTGAAACTTGGACTCTAACTTTGAGAAAGGAACATAAGTTAAAGGTGTTTAAGAATAAGGTTCTTAGGACAATATTTAGGACTAAGAGGGATGAAGTTACAGGAGAATGGAGAAAGTTACACAATGCAGAGCTGCACGCATTGCATCCTTCACCTGACATAATTAGGAACATTAAATCCAGACGTTTGAGATGGGCAGGGCATGTAGCACGTATGGGCGAATCTAGAAATCCATATAGAGTGTTAGTTGGGAGGCCGGAGGGAAAAATACCTTTAGGATGGCCGAAACGTAGATGGGAGGATAATATTAAAATGTATTTGAGGGAGGTGGGATGTGATGGTAGAGACTGGATTAATCTTGTTCAGGATAGGGACCAATGGCGGGCTTATGTGAGGGCGGCAATGAACCTCCGGGTTCCTTAGAAGCCAGTAAGTAGTAAAATGTAACATCACAATGTAAGATAAAAAAATTTGAGACTTAATTAGATAAAAATAATTGCCGTAAGCAGGTAGCCTACTGTTAAGACATCCCTGTCTTCAGAATGAATGAGTGTGGATCAACAAATTTCTAACATAATCGCTCATAACGTTTCAACGTTTCAACGTTTCAGCCGCTGAACTCTGCTGCGTGCTTACTAATGCTCAACCCTCTTCCGCCCCCCCCCCTTCATAAATTGTAAGTGGACGCAGCAGTTGGTTGGGTGTCGAGCCCCATTCTTTGCCCGTACTTCCACACATTGCGGCTTTCTCGGAAGCGATTACCTGCCGCCCAACACCTGCCCGCTACGGGGCGACCTGTGACGTCACAGTAGGCCGATAAATGGGGCAGACATTACCATGTGAAAAGCCCGGCACTGAGAAACCCGACAGTATAACATGTATTTTCCCCTTTATTTAAAATCATAACGAAAAGCCTTTTTGTTTATCGTCATGGTAGTGCATAATTGTATAAAAACACGCAAGATGTCGGTAAGGACAGCCGGTATCAGGGGTCGAACACCGGATAATGATCTCTGTGGTCCTCCACTGGTTGATAAATTCATAATTTGGCTCATTGAGCGGACTATACAGGGTGGAAGGTAACCTTTTACAATCCTTCACACACATAACAGATCATGTCATTTGGGAACGTTTAGTCAAATATTTTTTCATACGACCAATAGTTATTTCGAGAATAATAATGATAATAATAATAATAATAATAATAATAATAATAATAATACTTACTTACTGGCTTTTAAGGAACCCGGAAGTTCATTGCCACCCTCACATAAGCCCGCCATTGGTCCCTATTCTGAGCAAGATTAATCCAGTCTCTACCATCATATCCCACCTCCCTCAAATCAATTTTAATATTATACTCCCATCTACGTCTCGGCCTCCCCAAAGGTCTTTTCCCCTCTGGCCTCCCAACTAACACTCTGTATGCATTTCTGGATTCGCCCATACGTGCTACATGCTCTGCCCATCTCAAACGTCTGGATTTAATGTTCCTAATTATGTCAGGTGAAGGATGCAATGCGTACAATTCTACGTTGTATAACTTTCTCCATTCTCCTGTAACTTCATCCCTCTTAGCCCCAAATATTTTCCTAAGAACCTTATTTTCAAAAACCCTCAATCTCTGGTCCTCTCTCAAAGTGAGAGTCCAAGTTTCACAGCCATACAGAAGAACCGGTAATATAACTGTTTTATAAATTCTAACTTTCAGATTTTTGGACAGCAGACTGGATGATAAGAGCTTCTCAACCGAATAATAACAGGCATTTCCCATAATTATTCTGCGTTTAATTTCCTCCCGAGTGTCATTTATATTTGTTACTGTTGCTCCAAGATATTTGAATTTTTCCACCTCTTCGAAGGATAAATCTCCAAATTTATAGTTTCATTTCGTACAATATTCTGATCACGCGACATAGTCATATACTTAGTCTTTTCGGGATTTACTTCCAACCCTATCGCTTTACTTGCTTCAAGTAAAATTCCCGTGTTTTCCCTAATCGTTTGTGGATTTTCTCCTAACATATTCACGTCATCCGCATAGACAAGAAGCTGATGTAACCCGTTCAATTCCAAACCCTGCCTGTTATCCTGGACTTTCCCAATGGCATACTCTAGAGCAAAGTTAAAAAGTAAAGGTGATAGTGCATCTCCTTGCTTTAGTCCGCAGTGAATTGCAAAAGCATCAGATAGAAACTGGCCTATACGGACTCTGCTGTACGTTTCACTAAGACACATTTTATTTAATTGAACTAGTTTTTTGGGAATTCCAAATTCAATAAGTATATTATATAAAACTTCTCTCTTAACCGACTCATACGCCTTTTTGAAATCTATGAATAACTGATGTACTCTACCCTTATACTCCCATTTTTTCTCCAATATCTGTCGAATACAAAAAATCTGATCAATAGTCGATCTATTACGCCTGAAACTACACTGGTGATCCCCAATAACTTCATCTACATATGGAGTTAATCTTCTCAAAAGGATATTCGACAAAATTTTGTACGACGTTAACAAAAATAATAATAATAATAATAATAATAATAATAATAATAATAATAATAATAATAATAATGTTTTAATTTCGCTGGCAGAGTTAAGGCCATAAGGCCTTCTCTTCCACTCAACCAGCCTTAATCAATACAATACATATTTAAATTACGAATATTTACACTACACTTAAAAGGTTCTCCAGCAATATTCTTCTGTTAAGTTTTAACGACTAGTAGACTACATATTTATTTAAATTTAGATAAACCTATAAGGTAAAGTAGTAACTTAATTTATGAGCTAATTTAATTCAATCAATTATAATTAATTTGAGATTTGAGATAGCTAGTAAAATGGTGAAAATTAATTTAATATAAGCTTACTAGAACTATGTTACAGGGAGAAAAGACTATATATATATATATATATATATATATATATATATATATAATGAGAATATTAATGTAATTGCCATTAGAGGTTTTGTAAATCTATTTAGAGAAATTAATGATAATAATAAGAATGGACAGATGTTAGTTCCATTATATGTAATAAATATTAAGCAGTAATTAATCTGTTAAGTAAGAATTTATGTAATTTTGACCTAAATGAAGTTATTGTCCAACAACCCCTTACATCACTCGGAAGCGAGTTCCAATTTCTAGCAACTGAAACTGTATAAGACGAAGAATATAAAGATATCTTGTGGTAGGGTATAATGAGCAAATTGTTATGATGAGATCTTGTACTTAGCTGATGATATGCGGATAAATTTTGAAAACGATAAGCCAAATAGATTGGGGTAGCGGTGCGCAGAATTTGAAATAAGAGAACAAGAGAATGCAGGGCTCGTCGATCGATTAAACGAATGTTGAAATGTTGCAACGTTCCCTAGACAGTGGCAGTGTTTACTTCGCGAGATCATTGCATTCCACCATACTGAATGCCGCTCCAATCATCTACTTGGCAGGGGTTTTGAGAGGATGTACACACATAGATTTTTGTAATCAAAAATATCTGTTGAGAATGCAGTCAAATCAAAATTTATGTAATCGTAACATGTTAATTACATGAACTATGTTATTCGTTATTGTATCGTTTCAGCACTAAATTTAGAACGAACAAACACGTAGTTTCCGATTCATTTTAAGTCAATTTCATCAATAATACAGTAGGATGAAAATGTATGCGTAAAACAAAATTAATCCTTTAAATAGAGTATTATTTTACACTAAGAATCACATAGTTGATGACACTCCAACTCAATTACAATACAATGTTTGGAAGAAATAAACGACTTTAAAACTGCAAATCTAGTCTTTCAGGTAAAGCTCCCTATAAAGCAGATTTGAATAATTTCAAGGGAAAAATTGTTCCGGGGCCGGGTATCGATCCCGGGACCTCTGGTTGAACGTACCAGCGCTCTACCAACTGAGCTACCCGGGAACTCCACCCGACACCGTCTCAACACTGTGTACGTTAACAGAAAACCACAATTTCAAGTCAAACAGAGTTTGTGTGCACTCGATGTGGTCTCTGGCGTTTCGTCAGCCCACGCGAGTTGTGTGGATATAAAGGGAAAAGTTAAGACGGTGTCGGGTGGAGTTCCCGGGTAGCTCAGTTGGTAGAACGCTGGTACGTTCAACCAAAAGTCCCGGGATCGATACCCGGCCCCGGAACAATTTTTCCCTTGAAATTATTCAAATCTGCTTCACAGGGAGCTTCACCTGAAAGACTAGATTTGCATAATATATACGTCACTGTGTACGTTAACAGAAAACCACAATTCCAAGTCACACAGAGATTGTGTGCACTCGATGTGGGTCTCTGGCGTTTCGTCAGCCCACGCGAGTTGTGTTGGATATAAAGGGAAAAGTTGAGACGGTGTCGGGTGGAGTTCCCGGGTAGCTCAGTTGGCAGAGCGCTGGTACGTTCAACCAGAGGTCCCGGGATCGATACCCGGCCCCGGAACAATTTTTCCCTTGAAATTATTCAATGGATATGAAACTTTTTTGAGTTTTCAATCTACAGACAGGACTGTATGAATGCCTGTAATATGTATTATTGAATAACTCACTCAATATGTTAGAGAGAACAATAAGGGTTATAGGGCTGCAAACGATCACAAACCCACATTAGTGCTGTGTAATGATCCCTTCGCTACCCTCACGCTTCATCCCCCACCCCACGTCGGGGCAGATCATTGAATACGCAATAAGTAGAAAGGTTTAAATTAGACAGGGAGTTTCTCTTAAGGAGCTACACCACCCTTCTTCGACCGTTACACAATCAGACCCTCGACGATGGGGTGCGGCCGCAGTTTTTAAGTAATTAAATCTGTCCGCGCCCTGAGAATGGGGGTGGGATGGAGTAGGGGGTGTTGTGTTGTGTGGGGACTCAAACGAGGGTTGATTAGTGTGTCGCAGTGTTAAAGTGTGTAATTTAAAAGGGAGGACATGGGGATTAATATCAGGTGGAAGAAAGAAGGGGTGAATTACGTAATATTTTAAAGTTAATTGGAACTCTTTTCGCAGTACTTAACTCGTATTTATTGGTTTCCACTTTTTCTTTCTCATTGCGCAAAGCAACAGAGAATGCACTCTATGTACGGCGATGCTACAAGAATTGGATTTCGAAGTTTTATTAAAGTAATCATTTTCATTATCTCTAATGTCGAAGGACAGAGAGGCATGTTAATATTTCCGTCTATTTCCCACCCTAATGCATTTAGACCTACAGGGTGTCAAAAAGAACGTTCAATATTTTGAGAGTAGTATTGATCAAAACAAGAAAACAAAATCTAATAAACATTGGTCCTAAAATCAATATTATTATTCTGAAATAAGAGTACTGGTTCACGAACATCATAAGAGATGTTCAATGTGATTTCCAATTATTGTATAGTATCTTTCTGCCCTAAATCTTAGGGACTCATACCTTGTTATAGTGAGGGTCACATAAGAAGAGTTCCTAAACAGCAAATATTGCCGTCTTGTCAGTGTTGCCAACTGTTACCAGATATCATACTATCCTACGTACAAAATGACTTATTTATAATAATAATAATAATAATAATAATAATAATAATAATAATAATAATAATAATAATAATGATTTATTTAACCTGGCAGAGTTAAGGCCATACGGCCTTCTCTAACACTCAACCAGGAGTAAAGACTGCGTTACAAAAACACTACAAATTTACAAAGTACACTACAATTTTGCACACAAGACTGAATAAGATAATAATAATAAAATGTAAACAACAAGTAAGGAGAAATCAGACATAATATATAACATAGAGAAAGAAAGACAAAAGCATAATAAAATGTGAACAGCAGGTCAAAATAAATGAGACATAGAAAGTATAAAAAATAAGACATTTATTCATAATAATAATAATAATAATAATAATAATAATAATAATAATAATAATAATAATAACAGTAATAATAATAATGATAAAAAATAAGAATAGTAATAATGATAATAATAATAATAGTAATAATACTAATAGTAGTAATAAAATAGTACAGTACAAAGCATACAGTGAATACAATATTATTAAGTACACGCAATAAGGAAAATTATGATTATACATAGCTCAACTTATCACATTAGAGATATACCATTATCGGAAAATATGAAAACAAAAATATAAACTAAGTTAAATGTCACTAGAACATAAAAAAATGTGAATACATGGAAACATGCAATACAACACTTGTCATAATAGTAAGTTAGTTTGGCTACTCGTCATAAGATAATTTTCTAACTTGGATTTGAAAGATTTCAATGTTCGACAGTCCTTGACTTCAGGCGGCAGAGAGTTCCAGTGACGAGAGGTAGCAACAGTGAAAGATGAGGAATACAGAGATGATGTGTGAAATGGAATTTCTAGCGTGTTATCGCGTTGTGATCGTGTATTAATATTATGATAGCGAGAGAGAGTATGAAAACGAACGAATAAATAATAGGGGGATGAAGTGTACATAATTCGATATAAGAGAGTAAGTGAGTGCAGATTTCTTCTCTCATGTAACCTAAGCCATGATAACTTTTCGAAAGAAGGTGAGATATGATCATAGTATCGAACATTACAAATGAAGCGGACGCACGCGTTATGAACACGCTGTAGTTTCTGAGCGGAATCAATCCTGAGATCACTGAACAAAACGTCGCAATAATCGAAGTGAGGTAGAATGAGTGTCTGTACCAGCGTCTGTTTTAATTTAGATGGATAATGATACAATCTTTTTAGTGAATGGAGAATAGAGAATGCCTTCTTACATGTATATTTAATATGCGTATCCCAATCGTACTTTATATTGAAAGGTTATTCTAAATAATTCAATAATTTGTAACATATTTTCATAGGCAAACTATACGAGAAAGGTCAAGTATTTTGTCTGGCAATATGAAATTCATTGGTTTGACGAAACAATTGACTCACGAGACCTAACCTAAAAATGTATTTTGTTTCACCACATGAAAATTATTAGTACTAATTCCGAAAACTTACCTGACTATAGTCTTGAATTATAATCACAACTCAACACATAAAATAACTATTATGTATTACTATTAATACTGATATTAATTAATTATTAGTATGTTCAAATTTCACTAGCTTCCAGTAACCGGCTCAGAAATCTAATATAATTTTAATTTTATGGAACTCCAGCACCGACAAAATATTTTGTCGATATTTGTCTCAGCTGCCAACATACCAATTACAAAATCACTACCATTTGTAGTATTTGTCAATATCGAAATTCGAAACGAAGTTGGCAAAAGAAAATTCAACCTGCAAACTAGAAAATCACCACAAACCACTAGCATATGTAGTAATAGGGGAAAAATGGTTAGGTTGCACCCTTAGGGCATGAAGTAAGCTGACACGGACTATACTCTTTTGTTTATTGCATTTCTGATATGATACTGTATACATTATCCAGTAAGAAACAAGCAACTAGCTCACATTACAAGATATGCTGTTCTTACAAGACCAATTTCGAAGCGTTAGTTTCAGTCAAAATTTAATTTTAGAATCCATGTTTATTAGAATTTTTCTTGTTTTGATAAATAATAATAATAATAATAATAATAATAATAATCAACATCATCATCCTTCACGAATTAGGCCTCTGTAGACCTGTTTCGGCCCCATCTAGCAGTCTTCTTAAAGGTCTTCCTGGTCGACGATGTCCTCTAGGTTTATACTGGATCATAATTTTTGGGATTCTTGAATTTTCCATTCTTCTTACATGATCTAGCCAATTGAATTTGTATCTGCTGATTTTTTCTTCTACTGACTCTACTTCTAATTCTAATTCTAATTAGGCTAACAAGGCTAGTAACCTATCTTAGGGAAAATTACATTACTTCCAAGCCTCAAACAAGCAGTATAAGGACATATAATAATAATAATAATAATAATAATAATAATAATAATAATAATAATAATAATAATATATTTTAGCTGGCAGAGTTAAGACCGTAAGGCCTTCTCTTGCACTCAACCAGCAGAAAGTATATATACATATGCATGACCTTACAAAGAATTCAACAATTTGATTTAGATGAGAGTTACATGTATACAAGAGTTATTTACGAATTAAACAACAAAATACTATGAACTATTAATTAAACACTGAAATAAACTGTGTAGCAGAATTAAGCTAAAATACATAGAATGTTAATATATTTCAAATAATATTAGATATAGAAAGAGATTATTATGAGACAATTTTGAAAATACAGCACAATCAGGATGATGTCTAAAGAATGAAGTAACAGTGTAGTCAGTGATAGTTTAAATCAGTATGATTGGAGTGAAATGCTAATAAGGTTATCTTTTAAGCTGTTCTTAAAGGTGTTTGTTGTCTTGCAGCCCCTAATACTTTGTGACAAGGAATTCCATTGTCTCGAGGTGGATACTGTAAAAGATGATGAATAACAAGATGTTCTATGAAGAGGTATACTTAGCGTGCCACAGATAAGTGATCTGGTATTTACGTCGTGGTTAGAGTATAGATAAGAGAAACGAGATGAAAGGTAATTTGGTGTTGAGGTGTGCAGAATTCGAAAGAGTAAAAACAAAGAGTGTAAAGTTCTGCGTTCTTTAAGTCTGAGCCACGAAAGATAAATGGTACCACCTCTCACAATACCGAATGTATTTTAATGTAAATGCCATTCTTCATTATTGGATACACACTTTTAACACTTTTGCTGGTACAATCACTGATTACGTTTATGACTTCTTTATTGTGTTAACATTAGAAATTTGCCTGGCCAACTAGTTTCGAAGCGGTGTTCTTCATTGTCCGAAGTCTAGTCTGGTTCCGTGCTATTTTCTGGCTTCCTGTTGTAGTGGGATGTGTTCATGATTTTGTCGAAAAGAATACGTGTTATGAAATTCAGTTGAGTGTCCGGGATGTGCTGGAGGTGACTTTTTATGTGTTTGTAATTTTCATATTGTTCTAGAATATCAAGTTTCTGGCTTCTTGACTGGATACACAGTATTTTCATGTCAGTGTCTGTGTTGCTGTAGCTGTGATGGAAGTTTGTTATGTTGTGTTCTGCATAAGTTGAATTGTTGTGGTTTGGTTAAGGCTGTGATATGTTCATTGTAACGTGTTTGATATGAACTACTCCTTCTACTGCTACTATTACTACTGCTACTACTACTACTACTACTACTACTACTACTACTACTACTACTACTACTGCCACTATTACTACTACTGCCACTATTACTACTACTGCTGCTATTACTACTACTACTGCTGCTATTACTACTACTACTACTACTGCTTCTACTATTACTACTACTACTATTACTTACTCTCCTTCTACTGCTACTACTACTACTGCTACTACTACTACTACTACTACTACTACTACTACTGCCACTATTACTACTACTGCTGCTATTACTACTACTACTGCTGCTATTACTACTACTACTACTACTGCTTCTACTATTACTACTACTACTATTACTTACTCTCCTTCTACTGCTACTACTACTACTGCCACTATTACTACTACTACTGCTACTATTACTACTACTACTGCTACTATTACTACTATTACTGTTACTGCTACTACTACCACTATATGAGCAAATGCTGGGTAACTTTCGGTGCTGGACCCCGGAATCATTTCACCGGCATTATCACCTTCATCTCATTCAGACGCTAAATAACCTCAGATGTTGATAAAGCGTCATCAAATAACATACTAAAAAAACTACTACCACTACTGCTACTATTACTACTACTACTTCTGCTACTACTACTATTATTGCTATTACTGCTACTATTACTACTACTGCTTCTACTACTACTACTACTACTATTGCTATTACTGCTACTATTACTACTACTGCTTCTACTGCTGCTACTACTACTGTTACTACTGCTATTGCTACTGCTACTATTACTACTACTACTGCTACTACTACTTACTACTGCTACTGCTGCTACTACTACTACTACTACTACTGTTACTGCTACTGCTATTATTACTACTACTGTTACTATTGCTACTGCTACTACTACTATTACTACTACTACTACTACTTCTACTGCTACTACTACTACTACTACTACTACTACTACGACTACTACTACTACTACTACTACTACTACCACCTTCTCATTTGAGTTACCAGAAACAGAGAACTGTGCGTTCCTGCATTTTGCTTACTCGACGCCGTGTTCCTTGGTGCAGGCAGAATGAATCTTTGGCGATAGCGGATCTAGTGAAGTGTCACTTGGCCTGGACGCGCCCCGATAAGAGGTTCTCCTGTAAGCAGCTTCCGTCCGCTGGTCGTCCGTTATTTATTGCACCGCGCGGACTGAAAAACAAGCGCCACCAGGGACCTGGGATCCCATCTGGTCCCTACGAGTCAAATTCAGTAGCGAAAGTGCCGGCCTAAGTAGGTACTGTATTTCGTTCAAGATCATCTTGCTCAGTTAGCTGATGGTTCTTCTCCAGGGTGGGTGGATATCGAAACTCAGAATTGTCTCTGACGTCCTAATTCCATCACTGTTACCATAGAAACAATTACATCGTTCATTCAGTAGCTTCATGAAAAATTCCATGTCATTGTTCATTATTTACTTTACGTTACCTGAACCTTTGTTACTTTATACATGGGTCATTCAATAATTAGTGGCAACAATGTTTGTATGTGGCGCTATCAGCGGTAAATGATGCAAGCCGATAACAATGAGAAAGAAGAGCATCTGATGTGTGTTATGTATAATTTTTTATTTTAGTAGGTTATTTTACGATGCTTTATCAACAGCTTAGGTTGTTTAGCGTCTAATTGAGATGAAGGTGATAATGCCAGTGAAATGAGTCCGGGGTCCAGGACCGAAAGTTACCCAGAATTTTCTCATATTGGGTTGAGGGAAAAGCCCGGAAAAACCTTCAACCAGGTAACTTGCCCCGACCGGGAATCGAACCCGGGCCACCTGGTTTCTCGGCCAGACGCGCTAACCGTTACTCCAAAGGTGTATTATCTGTGAGTTTGAAGACAAAAATCTCATATTTGTAGTGAGTTTAATTTGTAGACTATCTGCAGCGCTCTAAAATGTTCAGCAAATACGAACAAAGATGCTTCATTAAAATTCAGATTGCAAGAGGCAAGAATACTCGACAATGGCATACAGCATTACTGGAAGCTTGTGATAGAGAGAGTTCACCATATAGTACCGTGGCTAGGTGGGCGATGCATTTCACAGCGAGAGGGAAGATGTTCAACAAAAACGTGAAGCTTTCCTTGTCATATCTTGCATTGCCTTATCTTGCATTATCTGAATATTTCCTTGTCTTACCCTATATTACCTTATCTTGCATTATCTTAACCTTTTATGTTTTACCTTAAATTCCCTTATCTTACATTATCTGAACCTTTCCTTGTCTTACCCTATATTACCTTATCTTGCATTATCTTAACCTTTTATTTTTTACCTTAAATTCCCTTATCTTACATTATCTGAACCTTTCCTTGTCTTATCCTATATTGCCTTATCTTGCATTATCTTAACCTTTTTTTTACCTTAAATTCCCTTATCTTACATTATCTGAACCTTTCCTTGTCTTACCCTATATTACCTTATCTTGCATTATCTTAACCTTTTATTTTTTACCTTAAATTCCCTTATCTTACATTATCTGAACCTTTCCTTGTCTTACCCTATATTACCTTATCTTGCATTATCTTAACCTTTTATGTTTTACCTTAAATTCCCTTATCTTACATTATCTGAACCTTTCCTTGTCTTACCCTATATTACCTTATCTTGCATTATCTTAACCTTTTATTTTTTACCTTAAATTCCCTTATCTTACATTATCTGAACCTTTCCTTGTCTTATCCTATATTGCCTTATCTTGCATTATCTTAACCTTTTTTTTACCTTAAATTCCCTTATCTTACATTATCTGAACCTTTCCTTGTCTTACCCTATATTGCCTTATCTTGCATTATCTTAACCTTTCCCTCTCTTACCTTACATTGGCTTACCTTCCATTGTCTTAACGTTTTTCATCTCTTACCTTACATTGCTTTATATTACATTATCTTATCTTACATTAGCTTAACCAATCCTTGTCTTATCCTGCATTTCCTCATCTTGCATTATCTTAATCTTTTCTTTTCTTATCTTAAATTGCCTTATCTTACATTATCTTAACCTTTCCTTGTCTTACCCTACATTGCATTATCTTGCATTATCTTAACCTTTTCTTTTCTTACCTTAAATTGCCTTGTCTTACATTATCTTAACCTTTCCTTGTCTTACCCTACATTATATTATCTTGCATTATCTTAACCTTTTCTTTTCTTACCTTAAATTGCCTTGTCTTACATTATCTTACCTTGGTTATAAAGTTTATTTTACAATGTACCTTTTGGTTCATTAATATGAGGAAAAAATATAATCAGACATTTCTTTCAGTTAGGACCATAAATACAAACTCATTTTCAAAAGTTTAAAATTGTATCATATTACAATTGCTAATATGGCTGTCTATTAGTAACAAACCTGTAGAAGTAGTACCAAATTTAAATAAGGTCTCTGAATGTTATATAACTAAAACTCGTTCAGCATGACTTAACCTAATCTAACCTACCTAACCTAGCCTCATCTAAACTTTACTAATTCAAGTAGGCTAATAATTTTTCGAGTCATAAGCTAACCTAATATAATCCTGTCTAACCTAGTGACACTTCTGTCTTTAGCCTATAAAACGTTGCGTAATTGTTATTGCTGGTTGCAATTATTTTGATATTTCCTAAGGGCCGTATTCATAGACATTTTTAGCGCGGGTTTCCGGTGGATGATCAGCGTTTTTCGTATTCATAAACCAGTGTTAGCGATAGGATATGATTTGAATTCTGTACAACTAGCCAGTGGATAGCCGGGGCTACCTTAGTACGCTCGTAGCGCGTGCTGCGAAATGTCTGTGAATAGCACCCTTAATGCCCTTGTGTTTTTCTGCATTTTATCTGCTTTTTTCATGTTCTATGCAATTCTATGTTTTTTTAAACAAATATCTGTACTGTCTATTGTAATTGGGGATTTGCCTCTGTTATAGACATAAATAAATAAATAAATAAATAAATAAATAAATAAATAAATAAATAAATAAATTTTCAAACATTTTTTTATACTTTTACCTATCGTATTTATACTTACTATATACAAATATTACTTGTGCACTAAGCAGCTTTCTGCACGGATAAAGTTTTTTCACCTCAAAGCAAATGGGTTGGACGCAACATAAATTCGGACGTCTACTTCATAAATCGTTAGGAATGGGATTCGATTTAGAGCGCCAACAAATGACTGTAGAGGAGAGTAAATGCCGACCTACGATGTTAAAACAAATGACAAATTTCCAGCCAGAAGGCGTTTTAATTTGTACTCGCCCTCAGCACGAGAGGGGGACGCTGAGCTGCAACCCGCGCAACAACGTGATGGATGTCACTTTGGCAGCGTGACGTAATGAGATGCCACGCCACGGACTCCAACTAACACGCTGTCAAACGAATTTCTTATTTATGTTCATGGGCCGACCGATGAGAAATCGGACTATATCCAACATGTACCCGTACACTGTACAGTTCATGTAATGCCACTATGAACATTGAGCGGATTCTGTTACTGCAAACTATTATTGTTAAAAGATACTAATAATTTTTATTTTTATTCATTTGTTATAATATCAATGTCCTAGTCAACAATAATAATAATAATACAGAATATAGGCTACAGAATTTCATTTTGTAACTTCTCTACAACCTGTAAATGCCCTTGCCTGAAAGAATCTGTAGATGTGAAATACCTGGGAATTATTGTTGATCAGCACTTGAAATGGGATAGACATATCACTTTTTTATGTAACAGGATCCGTAAAACAATTTACAAATTTGTAAACCTTCGCCATTACTTACCTACTCATGTATTACGTTTGGTTTATTTGGCTATAGTTGAATCTGTTATCCAATATGGTATAACTGGATGGGGAGGCATTACAAAAACAGCTCTTCTTCCTCTAATTATGTTGCAAAAACGTATAATCAAAATTTGTTTGAAAAGGCGACTGGATTATCCAACAAATTTGATCCATTCCGAATTGAATGTTTTTAGAATCGACCAAATTTATAAATACTCTTTAATGAAATTCTGTCGTAAAAATAGAATGAAATTTGTAGCTCAGCCACATGCTCATAATACAAGACGAAATTAAATTCTTAAATTAGTTGAACCTAAATGTTTCACATCTGCTGCTTTACTACGCAGTACAAATTATGGTCCACGTCTATAGGGTAAATTAGGATCTGTTGGACAGTCGGGCATATTGGACACTTTATACTTTAACGTGTTACCTCGCCACTTGTGGGCAACACATTCTGCTAGAAGTCAATGACAGAAGTAGCCCCACTCGTGGCTACTTCCGTCATTGACTTCTAGCAGAATGTGGTGCCCACAAGTGGCGAGGTAACACGTTAAAGTACAAAGTGTCCAACATGCCCGACTGTCCAACAGACCCTAATTTACCCTATAATTCGATAATAAAATTTCATCCAGAATTGACTACTTTAAGCAATGAAATTTTCAGTTCCAGAATTAAAAAAATTATATGACATACTTCCCTGTATTTATATTATGTACCATGTATTGTAAAACAAGTTTATTTCTATCCTAAATATATTTTTTCTACCTTATCTTGATTACTATATCAACATGACCTGTACTAATTATACTAATCATAATAATTTTATATTAATTCACCAATCTCAACATCGTCTCTTTTTTCACTCAGTTATTACTAGTATTATTACTTACTAAATTTATTATCATCTTTATGTGACCATTTTCTGAAGTATTTTGTCTACAAAGTATGTATATCTATGTAACGGAACTGTCCCCGAACACGAGCTTTGCTCTTTCGGGCTATTTTAATGTAATGTTTTTATGTATATGTTATTATTAAATAAATAAATATAAGTTATTGTTAAATAAAGCACAAACGATTAGGGAAAACACTGGAATTTTATTTGAAGCAAGTACAGAGATAGGTTTGGAAGTAAATCCCGAAAAGACAAAGTATATGATTATGTCTCGTGACCAGAATATTGTACGAAATGGAAATATAAAAATTGGAAATTTCTCTTTTGAAGACGTGGAAAAATTCAAATACCTGGGAGCAAGAGTAACAAATATAAATGATACTCGGGAGGAAATTAAACACAAAATAAATATGGGAAATGCCTGTTATTATTCGGTTGAGAAGCTTTTATCATCCAGTCTGCTGTCAAAAAATCTGAAAGCTAGAATTTATAAAACAGTTATATTACCGGTTGTTCTTAATGGTTGTGAAACTTGGACTCTCACTTTGAGAGAGGAACATAGGTTAAGAGTGTTTGAGAATAAGGTGCTTAGGAAAATATTTGAGCCTAAGAGGGATGAAGTTAGAGGAGAATGGAGAAAGTTACACAACACAGAACTGCACGCATTGTATTTTTCACCTGACATAATTAGGAACATTAAATCCAGACGTTTGAGATGGGCAGGGCATGTAGCACGTACGGGCGAATCCAGAATAGAGTGTTAGTTGGGAGGCCGGAGGGAAAAAGACCTTTGGGGAGGCCGAGACGTAGATGGGAGGATAATATTAAAATGGATTTGAGGGAGGTGGGATATGATGATAGAGACTGGATTAATCTTGCTCAGGATAGGGACCAATGGCGGGCTTATGTGAGGGCGGCAATGAACCTCCAGGTTCCTTAAAAGCCAGTAAGTAAGTAAGTAAGTAAGTAAGTAAGTAAGTAAGTAAGTAAGTAAGTAAGTAAGTCTTGCAGGAAATAAGTACATGAAGCTTGTGCAAATGTTAGGCGGAGTCAAGGAAAAACATATAATACATATTTTCGAAGTATAATAAGAAATCGTTAGCTGGTCCATTGATGGCTGCTTTTCCCTAAATCTTCTACAATTGTTCAAAAGGCTTAAGTGTCCGGTACTGGGAGATCTTTCCCTATGTTGTCTCTCAAGTGACCAGTTCATTTCTAACTAAAGGTGCTTTATCGGTAGAACTAAATCTTTCGTGGGCATTAAGTATGGATATTTTCAAGGCTGAATCATGTAACATTTTTAGCTGCAGCTTTCACTGTTGGTTAATGTGATGTTAAAAATAATTATTAAATATTAGGACCTGTTTTACTTGAATTATAAATTATAAACTGACTATATTAAGACAATATTACCTTATGCTACCTCTATTAATTCTGTTATCTATGACTCTTGGCTAAGTTGAGAATATCCAACAGCATGCACGCTCTTTCAAACGATCACCTGCTAACATGCATCTTAATAACCCACATGACATCGGTTCTTGTTCCTTTGACTTGTCTTCCTCTGTCCAAAGGTTCTCATACCCGTTCACGCATGGGCTCTGTTACTCTCGAAGAAGGCTCAAGCTCTTAGTCTCCACGTGCACTAGAATTAAAAGGAATTTTGGTGGCTTATAAAGTTCGTGAAATTCATTGATTTTTACACTGTTTTGCGTATTATGAACTATTAATAATACAAGTTTTACAAATGTTTTTGGCTATGTGAACTTCTGTTTCATGTACACGAACATCATTTTATTTTTACTAACATTTCTAATATTAACCTGCCTATACCTTTGGATCAACGATTAAGAACCGGAAACACCGTTTGCTACCCCCTCCCACGACTGCAGTTCGATGATACTGGAGTAATATACAAACAAATCACTTTACTAGGTATAGGGGGGGAAGAAAATTAGTTCATCCATTTACGTAAACTAGGAAATATCGCGATTTTGAGTTTGATAATTTTGATTAGGTTTTTGTTTAATCAAAATACAGTACAATATTAACAATGAGTGTTTTTACTCACGAAATGAGGTATCTATGCGGACGTATTCATTATGCGGTGTATATTATACTGTCTACAACACATTAGCGTACACTATAGAGAATAAAGTTAAATTGAAAAATAATCATAATATGAAAATTTTAACACATTTCTGAAAATGGTGGCCGTTCATTTCGATACAGGCTTCAGTTCTAATGTGCATATTATCGCACTATAGAGTATTGTACCTAATTCCAATTACCAGGTTCGTATTTCGTATCAGTAACTCATGTTGAAATAATTCTGTACGTTTTCTACAAAAGAGACCTTACGTACTGTAAATTCAATCATCACTTCTGCCCGATCCGAAAAGATAAAATTACTCAGACATGCTATCTACTGTCCGCCCAAGTGGTTATATCGCAGGGTCGTAGAAAAGGGGGGAAATCACGTGACAGTTAATTACTTAACGAGGCCCTTTTATTTAAGTTATTTTAAACAATTGTATGGGTATAATATTACGTAGACGTCCAATTCCTAACAGAAATTAATGTTCTCAGAAAAGAGCTAAGACAGCCCAGCCACTAGCATTTACAGAGAGGCGAATAGAAGCAGGTGGGAGAAACCGGGATGCGACGTAGGCAAATGGATTTTATTTTTTATTTTTATTTTAGTAGGTTATTTTACGACGCTTTATCAACATCTCAGGTTATTTAGCGTCTGAATGAGATGAAGGTGTTAATCCCGGTGAAATGAGTCCGGGGTCCAGCACCGAAAGTTACCCAGCATTTGCTCATATTGGGTTGAGGGAAAACCCCGGAAAAACCTCAACCAGGTAACTTTCCCCGACCGGGAATCGAACCCGGGCCACCTGGTTTCGCCGCTAGACGCGCTAACCGTTACTCCACAGGTGTGGATAGGCAAATGGAAAATGATGCAATATTGAAAGCTCTTTCGTCACTGGAAAACGCGAACATATTTTTGGAACGTACTGTTTACTATAACCGTAAGGCTACTATGGTTGTATATGCGGTCTTGGATCTGTGTGGAGGACGGATGAACTTCATTAGTAGAAGGGGTGGGGGTGAAATACATTCAAAATCTCAGGTACAATAAAAATTGAAGTAAAAATAAAATGATGTTCCTGTAGAACTATTATACCATATTTTTTATGGTTAATATTAGAGGAGAAAAATTCGTTCCGGCGCCAGGGATCTAACCCGCGTCCTTGGTTCTACATACCAAGCGCTCTAACCGTTGAGCTACGCCGAAGTTCAATCCACAGCACCGGATCGAATCCCACTTCTCCAGTGTTTTTCTTTTGTGGCCTGACTCCAAGTTCGACGTATATGTTGACATTTTATATTAAGTCAACTGCCATTATATAAGGAGTGCACTCAGTTGAGTGACTTGGTGGCCGGGATTTCACAGTAATATGCACTGTTGCTCGAAAAATCTACGTAAAGATAATTTTCTTGGTCCTACAGAATACGTATGTTACGGTAACAATTAATATTAGTGGAGAAAATGGTATAAAACAGTTATATTACCGGTTGTTCTTTATGGTTGTGAAACTTGGACTCTCACTTTTAGAGAGGAACATAGGTTAAGGGTGTTTGAGAATAATGTGCTTAGGAAAATATTTGGGGCTAAGAGGGATGAAGCTACAGAGGCCGGAGGGAAAAAGACCTTTAGGGAGGCCGAGACGTAGATGGGAAGATAATATTAAAATGGATATGAAGGAGGTGGGATATGTTGATAGAGAATGGTTTAATCTTGCTCAGGATAGGGACCAATGGCGGGCTTATGTGAGAGCGGCAATGAACCTCCGGGTTCGTTAAAAGCCAGTAAGTTAAGTTTTAAGTTTTTTTTTTTTTTTGGCAACATACATGTCGAACTTCGAGTCAGGCCACAAAGGGAAAAACACTGGAGGAGTGGGAATCGATATAGTGCTGTGGATTGAACTTCGGCGTAGCTCAATGGTTAGAGCGCTTCGTACGTAGAACCAAGGACAAAGGTTCGATCCCTGGCGCCGGAGCGAATTTTTCTCCTCTAATATTAATTGTTACCGTAATATACGTATTCTGTAGAACCAAAAATTAATCTTGACGTATATTTTTCATGAAGTAATTCATTTCGCTAGCTTTCCAATCCCAAACTTTCTTCAATAACTTCTTCTTGAACGTGAAGGCAGTCACTGATGTACAAGATTTTGAGCTTTGACGACTGTTTCTTTTGAAACATGTTAACTTAGACAAAATAGGCGATATTCAATAATCCTGTATATTAATTACGTTCTCTTTTTGTTTCAGGTAAGATCGCATATGCCTCTTGGTGTGTCCGAATAACTGATATTAGTAAGTACTTCTTTCTTTTCTTCCGTTTTCAAACATTCGACCGAACAGTGAATATGTTAAGTAGATAATTGAGCAGAATATAGACTTGAGAATATGTATTCGATGTCCCTTAAGGGGGGAAGTACACCACTGGTCTGCAGAAATTTAGTGAAATTAATTTATTTTATATTATAGGTATACTATAAGAGCTAAATGAACAAAACCTTTCATGCTTAATATACATACATTACACTTTATGAAACACTGAATATTAAAATAGTTTATGCTCGACCATGCCGAAATGTAGTAATTATACACCTGGTAGCAGCCCTTTAATGGACCTCATTAAAGTACACCTATTCATTAAAGTTCAGGTGTTCCACCAATCAGAAAATACCATTGTAGCAATATGAAAGCGCAAGTATCGATTATTCTCGGATATGCAATCGAAAGACAACTAGTTCCGTTACTATAATAATTAGCGTTAATTGTAAATAATATTCAAATAAATTCAATTTGTCATCTCGTTTTTCAATGTCTAATTCAATTTGAAGTTTATATCAGGATTAATGTTTATTTTACTCTCTAGATTAAATCAAGGTCAATGTCGACATTTGTCTGCACATATCTCACAATTTACGAGGTATTGCCAAGGTCAGTTCCGCTCCACAGATAAGAATAACATGAATACTTATGAATAATTTTAAGTTAGAAATATGGTCGAGCATAAAAAGTCGTATGAAACTTGCCTATAATGGTAATTAAGACGCTCGTATGAAAATTGTGAAACGAGCGCAAGCGAGTTTCATAAACATACTCGCGTCTTAATTACTACCATTATATGTTCGTTGCATAATGTACTACAGAATAATTACCTGTAAAAATAGGAGTAATATTAAATTTGCATGATATTTCTAAAACTTCCTTTAGAAGTAGTATTCCTTCACGGGTTTAGATTTTGCCATGTCGTAGTTCTCTTTAAACTGCAGTACGCGTATTGCGTACTTATTTATTTATCTATCTATCTATCTATCTATCTATCTATCTATCTATCTATCTATCTATCTATCTATCTATCTATCTATCTATCTATCTATCTATCTATCTATCTATCTATCTATCTATCTATCTATCTATCTATCTATCTATCTATCTATCTATCTATCTATCTATCTGTCTATCTGTCTGTCTGTCTGTCTGTCTGTCTGTCTGTCTGTCTGTCTGTCTGTCTGTCTGTCTGTCTATTTCGCTGGAGTGCGTTACAATGTTGAATGACAGCATTGACATCCGGTCATATACAATTTATTTATCGTCCTATTACTAGTAAAACCGGTTAAGACCAGTAATGCAAGTTTTGTAAAAACAGGAATTAAAACTTTATTATAATGCACGGAAAATCATAATAAATTCTTCAAATAAAGTAATTTGTTTCTTGCCTGCATGCAATATTTCGGACTTACTCCATTTTAGTAGAATACAGAGCACGGAAAGACAAGTCGGGGACTGTACTTAGCTTATTTTACACAAAAAATGTACTTAATCGGCTTTACTAGTAATAGGACGATATATACATATTCATTTCAATTTATTTGGCTATTAGACGTACAGTTTTAGGCTTCGTCAGAATACTTTGAAAAACATATAAATACATTTAAAAAAACACTAATAAAAGAAACAGTAAAATTTAAATAGTACAATGAAAACATGAAATAATTTGAAACTTTTAAATTAAAGAAAACTAACTAAATTGCAATTAAACTTATTTATTAAAATACAATTTCATACAAATTTGTGTTGAAAAACTCAGCAACAGAATAAAAAGAATTATTTAATAACCAATTGTAAAATCTAATTTTGAAGCTATTGATTGGTAATTTATAATATTGATTTGGGAGCTTATTGTATAATTTCATCCCCATAATTAAAAAGTTTGTGTTAGGTAGATCTTATTACATTTTATGCATACATAGGCTACATTTTAAAATTTATTTTACGTGTCTTTTAATTTATTTATTTCCCTCATTCATTTTTCTCTTACTTTCTGAAGGTATGAACCTAAGGAATTTATTATCTGTTCATTTGTAATTCTTTATAGCGTATTATATACTTGCCGCCGCGAGAATAAATCTTGATGCAGCCGAACGTAACTAGAACGCCATGACCGCACTGGTAGAAAAGGTGGGTGGGGTAAGAAGGGGTAGTAAGGCAGTCGCTCTGAGGAGCTACAGTTCTGCAGGTCTGTCCTAGGTATTAACATTTTTAAATGACATATCACTCGGTTAAGAGAGAAGTTTTATATGATATTCTTATTGTATTTGGTATTCTCAAGAAACTAGTTCGATTAATTAAAATGTGTCTCAGTGAAACGTACAGCAGAGTCCGTATAGGTCAGTTTCTGTCAGATGCATTTCCAGTTCACTGTGGGCTAAAGCAAGGAGATGCACTATCACCTTTACTTTTTAACTTCGCTCTAGAGTATGCCATTAGGAAAGTCCAGGATAACAGAGAGGGTTTGGAATTGGACGGTTACATCAGCTGCTTGTCTATGCGGATGACGTGAATATGTTAGGAGAAAATCCACAAACGATTAGCGAAAACGTGGAAATTCTACTCCAAGCAAGTAAAGCGATAGGTTTGGAAGTAAATCCCGAAAAGACAAAGTATATGATTATGTCTCGTGACGAGAATATTGTACGAAATGGAAATATACAAATTGGAAATTTATCTTTTGAAGAGGTGGAGAAGTTTAAATATCTTTTAGCAACAATAATGAATATAAATGATACTCGGGAGGAAATTAAACACAGAATAAATATGGGAAATGCCTGTTATTATTCGGTTGAGAAGCTTTTATCATCCAGTCTGTTGTCAAAAAATCTGAAAGTTAGAATTTATAAAACAGTTATATTACCGGTTGTTCTTTATGGTTGCGAAACTTGGACTCTCACTTTAAGAGAGGAACATAGGTTAAGGGTGTTTGAGAATAAGGTGCTTAGGAAAATATTTGGGGCTAAGAGGGATGAAGTTAGAGGAGAATGGAGAAAGTTACACAACACAGAACTGCACGGATTGTATTCTTCATCTGACATAATTAGGAACATTAAGTCCAGACTTTTGAGATGGGCAGGGCATGTAGCACGTATGGGCAAATCCAGAAATGCATATAGAGTGTTAATTGGGAGACCGGAAGATAAAAGACCTTTAGGGAGGCCGAGAGGTAGATGGGAAGATAATATTAAAATGGATTTGAGGGAGGTGGGATATGATGATAGAGAATGGATTAATTTTGCTCAGGATAGGGACCAATGGCGGGCTTATGTGAGGGCGGCAATGAAACTCCGGGTTCCTTAAAAGCCAGTAAGTAAGTAAGTAAAATGTTACCAATCAATGAACTGGGATGATATGTAGGTAGATTAACGCTAGGAAAATAATTAGTAAAATGTATCACCATTGTTGAGAATTATATTTCGGTTAATTTTAAACGAATTTAAAAACAATTAATCATGAATAATTTTATTTCGCTCTCAAGTCCTCTTCATTGAAAACTGCCAATATAAACGCCAGAAAAATGTATTGGCGTTTGCTTTTATTTGAAACCGTTTTTAAAAGCGAGACCTCACGCATGACTACGTGTCATTTTTGCGGCAGTGCTGTCGTGCGATTGTCGTCGATTCTCCGTCCGCCGAGCTCCCTCTCACCTCCGTGACTGGCTGGCGTACAGAACTCTCTAATGAGACGAGTGTCGCCGGCCGTAATCGATGGATCGATACGACGCGTCACTTAAAATAACCCGCATATTGGAAAGTGAGTATCGATGTATCGTTTCGTGCCCGACCCGTACCTGCGTGGTGCTGTTTAAAATAATTCTGGTAATTGCTTGACCTCAGATATCTGAGTGTTGGATCAATACGTCGCTTTTAAGGGGGGAATATGATGGCTGGCAATTCGGGCGAACAGCGGGTTAGCTGGGGATTTCTCACCAGACGAATTGCGATTCGATTCCTGGCTCACATTTTGAGGTTTGTGTAAGGATTATATCAGCGCTGTCAGTCAATATAAACTCCTTCACTTCTTCCCCCTAGATTCTTCCCGTTTTTCTCTTTGTCTGTTCTTACTTCACTACTACTTTATCTTTCTATTCTTGTTATTCCGCTTCCTCCTGAACTTCTCCATCTTCCTCCTTCTTTTCACTCCTTCTTCAAAATAGCCTACTACTTTGTTCCCTCATCTTACCTTACTCGTTTACTTACTTACTTACTTACTGGCTTTTAAGGAACCCGAAGGTTCATTGCCGCCCACACATAAACCCGCCATCGGTCCCTATCCTGAGCAAGATTAATCCAGTCTCTATCATCATAACCCACCTCCCTCAAATCAATTTTAATATTATCCTCCCATCTACGTCTCGGCCTCCCCAAAGGTCTCTTTCCCTCAGGCCTCCCAACTAACACTCTATATGCATTTCTGGATTCGCCCATACGTGCTACATGCCCTGCCCATCTCAAACGTCTAGATTTAATGTTCCTAATTATGTCAGGTGAAGAATACAGTGCTTGCAGTTCTGCGTTGTGTAACTTTCTCCATTCTCCTGTAACTTCATCCCTTTTAGCCCCACATATTTTCCTAAGCATCTTATTCTCAAAGACCCTTAATCTCTGTTCCTCTCTCAAAGTGAGAGTACAAGTTTCACAACCATAAAGAACAACCGGTAATGTAACTGTTTTATAAATCCTAACTTTCAGATTTTTGACAGCAGACTAGAGGACAAAAGCTTCTCCATCGAATAATAACAGGCATTTCCCATATTTATTCTGCGTTTAATTTCCTCCCGAGTGTCATTCATATTTGTTACTGCTGCTCCAAGATATTTGAATTTTTCCATCTCTTCGAAGGATAAATCTCCAATTTTTATATTTCCATTTCGTATAATATTATGGTCACGAGACATAATCATATACCCTACTTTGTCTTTTCGGGGTTTACTTCCAAACCTATCGCTTTGCTTGCTTCCAGTAAAATTTCCGTGATCTTACTCGTTTACGTCTGTTTATTTTCTTTCATTACTAGGGGGCGGATATTGATGACCTAAAAATCTACTTAAAAGGATGATTTGAATGCCCTTCAACGAATGAAAAAAATGACATAAAATTAAAAGAATATGACATTTAAATATAATTCAACGTACTCGCACCACAACTTCTTAAAAATTAGTCACCTTGTTTCAATGACTGCCCTGCAAATCTCGGAGAGAGGAGGCAACTTCCTGGAATTTGGCTAAGATAAAGGAAAAGAACATGCAACGAAATGAAGATTAACTTCCAATTCTATCTCATTACTTGTTTCAAGTAAAATTCCCTGTGTTTTCCCTGTTAGTTTGTAGATTTCTCATAGCAAATTCACGCATGCAATAATAATAATAATAATAATAATAATAATAATAATAATAATAATAATAATAATAATAATAGGAAGGCAGGAAATAGAAACGACTGGAGAATGCTGGGTTTGCAGTGAAATACCTGCCCTTGGGCAGAACACTATGAATGAATGAATGAACGAAGAAAGGAATTCTTTTTTCTCCCTCTCGAGCTTCTCCAAAGGATCTTCTGTGTCTTCGTTTGCCTTTAACTTCCATTTTTTAAGATTTCTGCAGTATTCGTCATAAAAATTAGCATTCTTTCTTTCTTTGAATGAAGAGCAGTTTCTCCTTTTACCAGACACATCAGACAAAGAAATGAAAATCATATGATGCCGGATAATACCTTGATATATATAAGCGAGTGATTCTAGATTTCTCCCTACAGGACTCTAATGGTAAATCTGTTTCCAATGTCTCAATTGAGTTTGTTGCTAAGCAACACTGACAGTCTTTTGCTCGGATCTCGATCGAAACGCAATGCAGTAGATCCGCGCTTTCTAATTGTGCGTTTTTGTCCCTTTCTGGAACGACGACGGTCTCTTCATTAAGGGATTCCAATAACCAGAAGTTCACGATGACAAATTAAGGGGCAGACTCCGACCTCGTCAGCCATGAAATTTGGTCGGATTTAATATTACAGAAAATTGCTCTCTGGATCTGCAATGAACAGAAGATTAAGGCTCCTCCCGCCAGATGTAGCGATTGTCGCTTGTCTACGATATACTTAGGCTTGATTAAATTTTGGGTTTGTTTCCTGTTCGGAGCGGATTATGACGTGACTGCGCGGAAATGAACCCGCGTTATCCCGAGTTGGAGCGGCGCTAGGAGAAATTGCCACACGTAACAGTCAGGGAGACAGAAAAACAAACGAAGCGCTCATGCTAAAACGCACGGAGTGGGGGGTCAGCGCTCCCCGTGGAGTATGAATGACTCACTCCATTGCACCCTGTACCACAATCGGTTTTTGGACGAAACGTAGAGAACCCTGCGAAAACGACTCCCTGTACAGTCTAG